>NC_089320.1:6826217-6946217 GCF_036669915.1 Pocillopora verrucosa | reverse complement strand
TAAGAGCATATCAATTTCTAAATAAAAAAGAACAGCATTTCATAAGCAATATTAGAGTAAAATTCAAATACTAGTCGGTAATGATATCAAAACAATTATTTGGAGATTAATTTTTGTGAACACTCCTTATCCCATATGTCAACTAGAGCACACACATATCGATGACGATATCATCAAGAATCCTTAGTTGAGTCAAATAATTTTGATCGTCGTATGATTTGCCTCTCATAAAGGATCGCAAATCAACCAGTATTTTTCCATGTGATGTGTAAGCAAAACGACATAGCTCGATTTTTTCTTATAACTTTTTATCATATAAACTACGTTGTTATACAAGGATTTCCAGCCCAGGGAAAAGCCGTAACAACACAAGTGAAAAAATACGATATTTTTTCGCGTGTTTTTGATATCGCCAATCAGTTGCCGACACGTCACTCGCCTTTCGCGCCACCCGGTCAGTAAAGGGCTATTCTGTTTATATGATAAACAAAATAAAACAAGCTATAGATTTAAACATTTCAAGAGAAATTCCATATCTACGGGCACCCATGCGTTATTCTCTATTTATTTCACTATAAGTCTTCCGTAAATCACCTGCTCCAAATATAGTCCCTAATACGATTGGATTTAGTGTCACACCTCCCCCTATCGTCCCACAAACAACAAGAGAATCTGATGAAAAATTACACATTAAATTCAATGGTTTGAAATATCTGTACGCTCACTTGTATAACAAGAATTTTTAATGACAAAATTGGTGTAAGGATTTAATTTAATTTAATTGATTTCTATCAATGTTCCCGTCTACATGATTAAAATCGAAAATCGACTTAGTTCTTTTCATATATATATATATATATACAATAAAAATGCTTCAGTTTACAATTTTCGAATAAAAAAATTACTGTAATTTACTCCATCTAGTTTACTAGTAGAAATTTCAATAGTTATTGAAGCACCAATCCGCAGCGCCTCCCTTGTAACCGTCTCTAAAATGGATTTCATAATTTCCATGTTGTTTGATAACTAATTCATTATTGACCACAAACAAATACGAGCTACTTGAACCTGTGTTTTTTAAGTACAGACCCGAGTTGTTAGATTAAAATATTCATATTGGAACCTTGAGTGGAGTTATAAAATTTTTAATATTGGTCCTTCGAGCCAGATGCGAACTAGACGAAATCTGAAATCTTGAAAACCTTCGAAGGCGAGAAATTTTGCCTGCGACTACTCTATGAAGGGGCGGGAGAAATAAAGGAAAGAAAAGTACGTCACAAGTGTCTGTCAAGTCTACAAGCGACGTCAAGTCTACAAGCGACGAAACCTCAACAATGTCTTCGGAACTTACATTGGAAAGAGCCTTCAGAACTGGACATCGAAATTCCACCGAAAGAAAATTAGAGAGTGCGAACGAAATTCTTAATTCTAGGGCTACGACTCGTCGAGTGTGGCGTTCCTTTCGAGCAAATCCATTTTCAGATCAGTGATTTACCAAATCTACTCTGGAAAAGGATTCATCGGATCACTGATCTGCGTGATCTAAAGACGGATCATCGGATCATTGATCCAACGCGTTCCTTTGGGCGAAGGACCCGAAATTAATAATTTTGCCCAGCGATGCTCAATTTCAAACAAGTAGGTACTACATATATTGACCGAAAAGATGGGATCCAGGGACTGGATAAAGAGATTCTCGATTTATCAACGGAGGAAGAAAATTGTCAACGAAATTGAAGATAATGATAAATTCTTTAGTCACGTAATGTTGGTTCTTGCCAGATTCGATGAAGCGCTGGCCGCCATTTCTCCAAAAATAGAAGCCGGCACTCACATGTCAAAGGAGCCGACGAACGAGCCCGCGCAGTCGGTAAGCCAAATGAATATTCTCTCTAATGATTCACCTCAAAGCCAAGGGCATGATCTAGGCTCTCAAATTAAACTCACAAAGTTACTCTTAAAGAAATTCAATGGAGATATTATCAAGTGGTGTTCATTCCAGGACACATTTGAGACAGCAATAAATAAGACCTCTAAGCTAGCGACTATTGACAAGTTTAATTATCTCAACTCTATCATGGAGAAAACCGTTTCTAATTCTGATTGCAGGTCTTGCCACTACGAATGCAAATTATGAAGAGGCCATTGCTAATTTGAAGACCACATTTGGCAACAAACCGATGATTGTAAACAAACACATGGATGACCTTATTAGCATGGCACCTGTTTGTTCTAATCATGACCTAAGGGGCCTGAGACAACTCTATGACTTAGTGGAGGTTTATGTACGGGGTTATAAGGCTCTTGGAGTACCATCAGAATCCTATGGTAGCTTGCTTTCATCTGTTTTGATGAACAAGTACCACAAGAAGTACGTTTGATCGTTAGCAGAGAGGTCAAGGGGGGAGACTGGGAATTAGGCCGCCTGTTGGCAGTTATGCATCAAGAATTTGAAGTACGGGAGAGAGCCGCGTGAGGGAATCACAATCCACAGCCAGACTCACCATTCCGAAGTAACAAACCGCATTGGAAAGGCCCGCCCTCTGCCTCATCATTATTTTTTAAGTCAGATAGCAAGCCAACTTTCACCTACCGCAAGCAGCCTCATTCATCTAATGGCTGTGAGACCGTTTCTAATGCACAATCCCAAAGAGATATTTTTAAGAAGACCGGAAGATGTTACGTGTGCCCCAGGAAGGACCATCTGAGCCGAGAATGCAAATCTAATGTGAAATGTTTCACATGTGGTGGCCGTCATCTGTGAGAGCAACCTGCTGAAAAGTGGAACAAGGGAACAATGTGAGAAACCCGAGCAAAGGCAGAATGTACACCCAGAAGATCAGCCAATGCCCGATCACCCTCAAGTAAGCATGTTCAAGGTTGAAAGGTTTGAAGGCTAGAATAATTCTTGACAGTGCGAGTCAGGTATCGTACATCACAACCGTTTCAAGGATGAGCTAAGTTTATCAGCTGAATGTCGAGAGACAATGCTAACAAAACCTTTGGGTCACAAGACGAGAAGTTGCAGACTTGTGATGCTGTTTGCTTTAGAGTTAAACTACATGATCGAACAGATATGAAGATGTCAGCCTATTTTTTACCGCTCATCTGTGAACCACTAACTGGTCAGTCAGTAGCCCTGGCAAGGAACATGTACAAGCACCTGAATGGAATTCACCTTTCCGATTACTAACAGGAGTAGAGCCAGCAGAAGTGGACATACTTATTGGATCAGATCAATACTGGTAAATCGTGACAAGAGAAGTGAAAAGAGGAGAAAGTGGTCCAACAGCTTTACATACAAGGTTGGGTTGGGTTTTATCTGGACCAATATAGAGCTCAACGCATGACTGTGACCCATCTGTTAACTTGGTTTCCAGCATCCATGTCCTAAGATGTGCTGCCGAACCGTCCCAACTTCTGAAAATGACCCTACTGGAGATCTCAAATGCTTCTAGGACCTGGAGTCTTTGGGAATATCGAGTCCTGAACAATGAGAACTATGAGACCAGCCACAAACGCCTGATGAGTCTGTTGAACCGCCTGAGACGAGAACCACAAGTATTGCTAGAATACAGAGACCAGAGATCAGAGACCAGATCGAAAAGGGGATAATGGAGAAAGTCAGTGGACCAACCTCTGGTGAAGTCGGAAGGGTTCACTACCTACCTCATCATACTGTCATTAGAAGAGACAAAGAGACAACAAAACTCAGGATTGTCTAAGATGCGTCCTGTAAGTCAAACGTGGTCTCTTGAATGATTGTCTATACACGGGGCCAGCACTTTCGCAGAAGATCATGGACATCATCCTGAAATTTCCAACACACAGAAAGGTACTGCCGGAGACATTGAAAAGGCATTTCTGAACGTGTCAGTAACAAAAGAAGATAGAGATGTCTTGAGTTTCCTGTGGTTTGATGATGTGAAGAAACGTTATCCTGAAGTAATTGTGACGATTTGCCCGAGTAACAGAAGTGAAGAGGAGGACCCTGAATTTGTTGAGACGTTTCTAAGGTCAATCTACGTGGATGATCTGAGCTCAGGAGGAACTGTACATCAAATCTAAAGTCAGGTTAGCAGAAGGAGCTTCAATCTGAGAAAGTTTGTTACAAACTCTCCTGAGTTGAGGAAACAAATGGAAGATAATGAGAGCGGGTTGTGCAAGGATCCGTACCCTACCTACTGGTGAAGATATGAATGACAACGGAATCCTGGAATGAGGGTTGGTCAGTGACAGGCATATGTGGGGATAACTATTCTTGATCTTAGTAAAACATTGATGTATGACGTTCATTATAATTGTATTAAACAAAAATCTGGTAACAAAGCTGAGTTATTATTTACTGACACTGACAGTTTAACTTATGAAATTGAAACTGAAGACGTTTATCAAGGTTTTTGGAATTATAGAGATAAATTCGACAGTAACGGCTATCCAGAAAACTGTCCATATTTTGATAAAACAGATAAGAAAGTAATAACTAAATTCAAGGATGAAGCTTGTAGTATTTCCAATCAGTGAATTTGTTGGTTTAAGATCAAAAATCAAAAACTTTATATTAAAGATGATAATGAAGGCTGTAAAATAGCAAAAGGAGTAAAGACAAATGTTATAAAAAAGAACGTCAAATATGAGGACTATATAAACGTATTATTAAACAACAAACAATTGCCTCATAAATTAAAAAATATCCAAAGCAATAATCATCAACTCGGAAGCTATGAACAAAGCAAAGTGTCACTCAGCTGCTCTGATGATAAGCGATACATTCATGAAGATGATATAACATCTTACGCTTATGGTCATTACAAAATCCAAAAACATCATCTTCTTTTTTAATTATGTTAGCATTCACATGTGGAAAAGATATATGAGATATTTTTAGATCCAAAAACATACCCACAAACTTCACTGACAGACTTTACTGACAAGCTATACTGAGAAACTTTACTGAAAAACTTTACCGACAACCTTTACTGACAACCTTTACTGACAAACTTTACTGGTAATCTTTCTTTAAAAAATCAGCTTTTAATATATATTCGTAAAGGTTACATGATCTAAGTACCATAGCAATCTGATGACTCATTTCCTCGGGAAAGTCCTTGTCGTATTAAATCATTAATTTCCTGATTTTCTGAGAATGTCACGCGGTGGAAAAATGCGTGACATTCTCAGAGAATCAGTTTAGTATTCCAACGCTTTGATGTTATAATCATCACTTCCTCGGAAACATTTCTATAAATACCTCGCGCGAAGTGGCTCTAGCGAAATAGGACGCAACCCTCGACCAATCAGACGTTTGGCCATCTCTATCGTAATTAAATAATGTTATGTAGATATCACCGAAAACAAAGACCTCCTTACTTCTACTGATAAAATGGATAACTGCTCTTTGCGTGCATTGTATAGTGAAAATGAATTTAGCGCAGTTGTTGAATGGGCGTCGATAAATTCAACCAACAACCATGTTCTTTTGTTTTTCCCCAGTAGTTTCAATCCAGCATGATTCTATTATGGTTATGGTTTTGTTTGAATACCAATTCTCTCTCTAAGGCAGGAGGTGTCGCTCTATATTTCTCAAGAATTGCTGTCTACGAGGAAACGTAATTTAGCTTTGTCCGAAGACGGAATAGAATCATTATAGATATTTTTTTGTAATTTTTCTTTTAGATATGTCTATTATTTTTGTAAGACCTTTGACGGTCGTAATGATATTATCTAACGATGTAAGATTTTTGGCAGGCTTCGCATATTGAAGAACATGGAAGAAAATCCCAGTGCTGAAAAAATGTATGGTACTATGAAATTTTTTTATGTTTCGCCTGCTTTGATTCAATAGAAATCAGATTTCCGTTTCCATGTATCCAGGTAGTTACAGAATGCCTAAGGGAGACTTGTAACCGTCCAAAAATGACACATTTGGTTGATTGAATGACAGTTCTGCATTTTCCTTGGCGTCGATCAGTACTACTTCCGCTTTCAATTTGTAATCACGCGGTCTTCAGCTTCTTGTAATCGGCGGTTTGAGTTAGAGACTGTTCGATAAGTGTTCACAGTATTATTATCAACTGAGTTGGTGACATTAATTGGACACCTTATAAGTTTGATGTTTGATATGCAATGTTGACAAGCGTTACGAAAAATGACCTGAGTCACGTGGGATTTCGAAAGCGAAAGCTTAGCTGCCTTCAATTCACTTAACACGGAAGCTTGCTTGGAATTGAGAGTAAAAGTTCTAAGCTATGATGAGTATACCTGCAAATGTCATCGTGCACTGAAGGTAAATGGTTCCTTCAAAGAAATAATTTAAAACTGTGGGAAAATTTGAACTTAGGGCCTCGCCAAGTTGTGCAGCTGCTGCACAAGCATATTGAGAAGTTTTAGCAGGCTTCGATGGCGCTCTTAGATTCTGCTGCCGGAACGGCATACTCTGCAACTGCCGTTGTAGTTTACAATGACCTAGCTAGTTAGCTAGCAGACCATGAAGTACATAAGTTGTATCTGTGGATTGATTATCGATCAGCACTACTACCGCTTTCAATTTGTAATCACGCGGTCTTCAGCTTCTTGTAATCGTTGTAGTTTACAATGACCTAGCTAGTTAGCTAGCAAACCATGAAGCACATTAGTTGTATCTGTGGATTGATTATCGATCAGCACTACTACCGCTTTCAATTTGTAATCACGCGGTCTTCAGCTTCTTGTAATCGTTGTAGTTTACAATGACCTAGCTAGTTAGCTAGCAAACCATGAAGCACATAAGTTGTATCTGTGGATTGATTATCTGTTTCTGAACCAGCAAATCACGCCAAAATTTCTTGTTCCGGGTAGCTTTCAGGGCAATGCTTCCATTTTACATTCGCCTCAATTAACGACAACTAGAAAAAAAATAAAGTGAAAGACTGCAAGGGACACCTTAAGGTTCCCACAGACACATTAATTGATTATGCATGGCCATCTATGTTTTCTTATCTTCTGTGCTCGAGTTATGAGCTCCTAAATTGCGAAAGTTATACTTCTACGAGCTGCTTACTAAACCAGATCGCAAATCTACCGATTCCCATGACCAGGTCTAAAGCTTACGAAATGATTTGGTTCTGCTGTTGTGCAGTACTTGTTCGGATGTCGTTGCTTCTTGAGAGTAATGCAGACCAGTGCTAGACGATTTCATCATGATTTTCTCAATTTTTATTACGACGATCCAAGCGGCAGTTGTCTTCTTTGGGCTGCAATCATGATACTAACTCATAACTGAAATGATTAAAACTACCATTAATTTCATTTAACGGTTGTGTTGGGTTCGCTTGTGAAGACAAATATTTAAAGAAACAGATATTGTTCAATGATTCTATTCTGGATTCTTCGTGGTCTAATTTTTTCTCGTCCCCCCGATGGTCATGTGACTAAAGTACTCTGGGGGCTGGGATGGGGGTAGCTGTCTACCCTTTACAGTTGCATAAAATTAATGTAATTTGAAACTTGCAATAATTTAATGTTATGCAAAAGTTATATCAAATTCATGCTATATGAAAGTTGTGTAAAACTAAAGTCAACGCATAAATGATATTAACTTTTTTGCCTAAAATTAATGTTTAAATACTGATAAAAAAAATTTTTATGTAGACTTTATCTTTACTGTCTATGAAAAATTGCATTTCTCGTGTTCCTGATGTATATAGAATTTATCTCCTAACACTCGTCGTTCAGTTGACTATTTCTTTTATTCTCTCTTTTATTACGCAAGTTAATACAACGGGGACTAGCTCTGATCTCTTTAGGAAAGTGTGGATCACCGCTTATAGAGGTGACTCTTACTAGGCTGTCAATCTCTAACCTTTGTCATTCTTTTACACTTTTAAGTGAATCACGCTAAACTATGCAGAGCGGCGTTCGCATACCAGGTAGATACCTTCGCGATGTTTATGCTTTACAAAATGGTTTACCTTAAATTTCTTAGTTTTACGGTCAAGGTCGAGCCAAACAAAAACAAGATTGAAAATGTAAAAATTATAATAAAACTTACTAACAGAATTAAAATCATACTTGAAAAGATATCTTAAGAGAAAATAGTCATTGAAGACTGTTACATAACGGCAGAATAAACAGAAAATTCGGAGAAGAAAGGGCGTACCCAAGGTACCGCTCCTAAAAGAGCTACGTGCTAGCCGTATAAGTTATCTGATTACAAATTTCGTCATTGGAACCATTTTACCGACATTCATAAACTCCAAGTCAAATAGCAGACTTTCAGCGGAATTCTTGTTGGTCCATCGTCTTGTCAGCCTTCTTTCAACTGGCCCTATGTATTATATGAAATGGCTGCGTGTCATAGGAGAAATGATCAAACGCCTGTGTAAAGAAGACATCGTATCCTGGAGTAGAATCTCTTCTGATCACGGTTTCTGAGGTGTGTCAGAAAACAGATATTTTTCCAGGGAACTGGAACTAATTCCGTATTGAGGGTGAAAAGACTTACGTCAGAAGATTAGAAAATGAAATTAAATTTGACAGATTTGAAGATCGGTCTTTCTGTATGAATATCCTTCTTCTAAAGGCGGTGTCGCGATATGTTCAGTATAAGTGGACTTAATCAGATCTGTCAAAGTGAAGATTTTAGGGAGACTTAGGTGACCGTCTAAAGGTAAAAATTCAGGTTTTTTTCTTTGTTTATTCAACGAGGGTTTGATTCTCAGTGCTTACTTTGTGTATTCGAACCGAAGACATCAGAAATATTCGAGGATACACTTCCTGAATTTGTGAATATGTAGTTCCCTTACAAACCCTTTACAACTAAATTAATTGTGCCAGCTTTGTTTTTGTATGTGCCAAACATTATTCTTTAATTTTCTAGCTTTGTCAATGGTCGCCGATACAAACAAAATTGAAGTCTTCATCCGTATCTTATTTTTCGATTTCACAGTCACTAAAAATAACAAAATACGTAGAACATAAACCACGGAAGAATTTCAGTTCTTGTTAGAATTTTGATCCAGTTAGCTTTCAACATTAGAACTTTTCGGAAAGGTGTTGGCAATACATTCTAAATCAAAGATTAAAGAGAAATCAGCTTGAACGCAAGGGCATTTGGGAGTGTATATCGTTGCCAAAAAAAGAATACTACATTTTTTCATTGAAAGACGAAATATATATGTCCACTTCACGCGCTATTGAATATCGACTGTGCTCTCGACCAGTCAGAACTTTTGTAAGTCTAATGTATACCAAAGAATATTCAGATCTATTGGGTTTTTTCGAAAAACAAAAGTTATATATATGTATACCATAAGTTAAACTATCAGGGTAATGTAGATATGTCCATTTTTTAACATGACAATACCATCATTTTTATCCAGATAAATCGACAAGGACATAAAACAACGCAGGAGCTGAAAGAAGAAGGACAATTTGTGGTTGTAGCAGGTCGAGCAAATTTTGGTTACCGAGGTAAGCAGATAAACTAACTTGAGTCCTTTACACTTAGATTGTCGTTTGTGGAAAGACCGTACGTTATCACGCGTTTGTTACACGGCTTGTAAGACTGGTATCATCCGCTTTCCCGCATTGACTTTGCTGCAAGAGTGGATAACATTAATTTAGTTGCAGGCTTTTCCGCAAGGATCTCTGTTTTAAGGCTGCAGTACAGCAGTTGGGCCCTGAATGCGGAACAGAATATAAACCATCAAACACTTAGAACATTTACACAGGACATCGTCTGTTACAGCAGGAATAGAATAGTCCCTAAATTTTTCATCACTTTATATCCAAATGTTCCTATTTTCCTACTACTAAAAATGGCAACCGCCAAAGGATCGAACAACGACCCTTTCAGTTCTTCTTCACACTGATTATTTTCATGATCAGTTATTCGAAATTGCATGACTCTACATGATTTAGAGTCACTATCAATTTCTCTCCATTGTACACTTTCAATCTTTTCCCTTGAAAACTTTAAACCACTCGGTTACCTAAAAGGTATCGTTCATCTCAGGCTATCCAGCGAGAATAAAGGAACTTCTTACGTCTCCAGGAATGAAGAGGAATGATCAGTTCGTACGATTTTAGCATGCAATTCAGCTAGTTCCCATTTTCTGATTCTAACGACGTGATATATTAGTGGCTGGTTGAGAGAAAATAGGACCCTAATTGGAGAACATTTTTTCGAAACCAGCACACACTATTTCGCACCATTAGAGTGCCAAAATTATTATAGTTTTCGTGCCACGATCCATCCTCTACCAAAATAAGTAAGATTTTAAACAAAACAACAAGTGAGTGATCAAAACGTCAATTCTCCCTCTCCGTCTGTCTGCGCAACGTATCCATGATAAGATATTTCGAGCGCAGAGTCTTGCGGCAGATTACTTGAATGATATCGTGATATTTACTTTAATGTTAAAAAATGAGCTTAACTTATAACGATGCTACGGTTTAGAAAGATTGATAAACATTGGAAATATTAGGAAGTAGACAAAATAACACCCTTATTATAGATGTTATTCGACTGAGTATTGAAGGAGTTATTCTGTCAATGCAGCACCCCCTTCTGTTCTTTGATCGTAAGAGCTGTGAGAAAATTTCAGAGGCATAATCAGTTTTATGACTCAGATTTACTGGAGGTAAATGTGGCACACCCTTCTGTTCTTTGATTGTGGAGAAAACTCTTAGTTAAAATGTATATAGAGCCAAGGTGACTCATAAGAGTGCCAGTTTCTATGAACTCGTGGGCCGGATGCTTTAGATGATTGTAATTGAAATGACGCGATGTTATCTGTCAACGCTAGATTCGGATATTATTGTTCTCCTGAGAAAGGAAATATCTGTTCATGGTAACACTTATCATCCATTAAGGCATAAGTGCTATCAGAAAATTTTAGAGGCATAATCAGAGTTTTATGGCTCAGGTTTACGGGAAGTAACCCTCCTCCCTTCTCACCACCACCACCACCCCCCCCCCCCTTCCCACTCCATCTCCGAACCTCTTATCGCGAGGATTAGTGACAATGTAGCTTTGGACCAGGCTTTGTTTATGAGAGGTTTGCCAAACAACTGAAAGAGATCATTATAATTTCCTTCGTTTTCGTTTTATAGCAAGCTCAAAGATTACTTTCCAAAGATAATTTGGTGTAATTAACTTAAAGTGACAATGTAAACCGGACATTAAAAAAAAAACTAATGTTTCGGCGAGCGTTAGCCCTTCGTCGTTCGCCCTAATGAAGGGCTAACGCTCGAAACGTCAGCTTTGGAAACTCTTTATGGTGGCAAATTAACTTTAACTCAGTTGATAACTCTAAAATATGTCAAGCGTTTCCGGAACGGGTCGGTCCGTGGACCTTATGAGACATCTCTTTATGAGCGAACATTTAAGAGTGAACCTTTCATCGAGAAACATGTTATATCAACTGAACTATCTAATGTTAATCGAAAGAAGCGTAGACGCAAATCTCATCGTGTATGTAGACGTGATCGTGAACCAAGCAGAATACCAATACGAAGTTTGAAAAGATTAAGGAACAAGAGCAGAAAAGGTTAGAAAATTTGTCTCTGCGCGTATTTCTCTGCACGTCAAGAACTCTATACCTTTTCCACAGTTTCTCAGACTTCGTCGTTTATGTAGTGACGACTCTGATTTTTCCGAAAAATCAGAGACAATGTTTTTCGATGAACGCGGCTATCCTGTTTCTGTCGTTCAAGCGGGCCACCACCGTGCCCAATAAATCGATCGACAGTCAGCACTACAAACGGCTGAGAAGGAAAACACTGACCGCATTCCATTTACTCTTACATTTCACCCTCACAACCACTCAGTTAAATCTATCATTCTTAAAAATTTCAAATTACTCCAAAACGATTCAGAGACTGGCACTATCTTCTCGAAACCCCCACTTATTTCATTGAACGTGACAAAAACATAGGCAACTTTTTAGTCAGGAGTTCATTTCAAACCAATGACCAATCTGGAACTTTTAAATGCGCTCGCTCACGATGCAAAACTTGTCCTTTCATTCATAACGTAGAGAAAATATCGGGATCCAAGAGATCCATTAAGATCATTGATCACTTTACGTGTACCTCCGCTAATGTTATATACTGCATAACTTGCACTTATTGCAATAAGTTATACATCGGCGAAACAGGAAGACGACTAGGTGATCGATTCCGAGAACACCTTCGCGACGTGGAAAGAAATGACAAGGACGCATCCAAACCAGTCGCTAGACACTTTAATCTTCCTAATCATTCTAAACAGCATATGGCAGTTTGCGGCCTTTCCTTACATCATGTATTTGAAAGATAAAATATCGTGCCAATCGGTATTTAAAATTGTTTTCTTGTAACAAACTGATGTGTTCTTGCAAGAATGAGACTCATGTAGCAAATTATTGCAGCTATAAATTTAGTAGAGACATCCTGGCCCTCCAACATATGTTGACCCTAACAAAACAATAGTAGCTCCATATAGTCAAGGTAATGAGTTAGTTTTTGGACAGAATGCAGGACAACAATGTGTTGCAAAGAGTTTTTTTTCTTTGATTTACAATGACACATAAGGGATCAGCTCTGCAAATGATCTTATACAAATAATGAATATTGGAAATCAGCTTTATTCAAGTTTGATTAGCCAGACAGGCATATTTGATGCAGTTAGAATTACCAACAGCATTAAATGTGTTTGATACTGATTATCAAATGGAATACAGTGAAAGTTACTCTGGTACTGTTGACCAAGAAATTGCTATAGAGGGGTATCAATACTGTATATCTTTACAAAGAGCCTTTGAGTCACTCATATTTAAAAGCTACACCAATTTCATATTAACAGTAGGGTGTATTACTGTAATAGTAACATGGGGTTCAAAATATTTGATTCTCATGCTAGAGATTTGTATGGTAGAGGGCAGCCTCAAGGTAAATGTGTTCTTCTCGAAGTACTGTCTCCTGATAGTTTAGTGCATTATTTTCAGATTATACATAACAATGATATATTTTAAGTGAGAGGAGTACAAATTGAGAATATTCAAAATAGGATGGTTTCTCAAAACAATCTGAATGAAACCATAAACTTTAATCTAAGTTGTGCTGTAGCTCAATACTCTCTTTGCTGCTCTATAATGAAATCATGTAATTATTGGTATTACAACTCATCGTTACCCACCATTGTTGACAAAGGCAAAAAGATGTGTCATAAAGTTGGTTGTGTTCAAGTTTAGAACACAACCAGCAATCACCTGTTAATCTTCCAAGAACTGTAGATGTTTGTGAAATTGAAGTAAATTGGGATAATTTGTTTGAGAGTGAAGGACTATTAACTGATTCACTTCAAAGCAAGCCAATTCTTAAGAATGAAATAATACATAAAAGTGAATGCACGGGGTTTTTGATATCATTTTCTTCGTACTGCATCATCTGTACCTTTAAACCCACAAAAATATCAAAATTTATGTATTCCCCCCGCTTTATAATGAAAGAGACATGTCCCCTATTCAGTACACTATAAACATTAATGGAATGGCTTTACTTGTTGATGCCATTAGAAAAATGCTAGAAATGTAATACTCTAGGACACTACAGAATACTGATTGCAACATATCCATGTAAAGTATTTGACAGAAAGGAAAGAAAAAATTGATGATTAATCGTAGAAAAAAAACAATACTACAAAGAAATGGAGCCAGTAGAGAAAAAATTATTATGAAAAATAAACAGGAGATACAGAAAAAAACTGTCCCAAAAATACAAACAATTGATACTAGGTAATCAGTATCTTCAGGATGCACTAGCCTTGACTTAATGCATTGAATATCAGCCTCTGTTTGTGAAGCAGTTCTGAATCTATTTAATAACTCTGTGAATGGTTGGTCATCCTTTTGTCTCATATTTTTAGTCAACTCTATCATCTTGAAAAGTAGCCAGGAATGGAACAAATTGTAAATATTATTTTTATATTCTTCGAAGACAAATTTTCTTCAAATTGGTGGAAGTTAATACAAATTACCTTCTGTAATAATGCAAAGTCCTGCAAATAGACAGTTGTTTGATGTTGACAATATTTCTTTTAGTTGTTGATGGATGTGCAGTAGCAGAGTATTTGATACCACAAGGCATAGGGTAAAATATGGACTGGACTTTTTTTTTTTTTTGGGATCATTTTAAGGGGGGAGCACACCATTGGTATTGAGGGAGGGGTGGGATGAAGTCTATCAGTACTGAGGGCGGGGTGGGAGACAGAGTGTTATTACCCAGGAAGGGGCGAGAGACGGACTATTACTACGCAGGGAGGGGTGGGAGGTGGTTTTAATAGTAAACACTACTAGTTTAATTGGTTTTTCGACTGAATTTTTGTATGTCTAAATTTTAGCGCTGGGCCGAGGCGTTTCTTCATTTTTTCATCATGCGAAAGCGAAACTGCCACGTAAATACTGGACTTAACGTTTTGCCGACGGAAAAATATCGGCAAGCAACGGTAGCCACCATAGTTCCACTTCGCAGGTTTCGTAGGTTTTTACGCAAGAAGTGATCGGCAGCGGCCCGGGCAAATTGGAAAACAAACCTAAGGGAGTCGCGAGGAATACTTGGTCGCGATTTCCGGTTTCGGTGATTAATTCCTTTGTTTGCGAAACATATGTAATCGATATTTGCGCTTTTTACACTTTTTTCCCATTTTGCAGTGTTTTTGGTCGATTCGAGAACACGGATTCCTCTTCGAAATCGTTCGCTGATGATTTTTTATATTAAAGGTATAAACTTTAAAATTGCGATAATGCTTGTGAATGCCATATGCTGCTAAGTTAAGGGCTAAGGACCGGAAATTCCGTGATCTCGATTAATAAGATCAGTGTCAAAAGAAAGATAGATAAATTTAGTAATTACATACTGAATACACAAAGGGAAACGTGAAGCAACTAATGGTGCACAAGTTGACTCATAAGGCGCACGCATAACTCAACAGTGGGGGATCGTAAACGCATTATTTTTAATAAAAATTAAAGTCCAGTGTTTACGTGGCAGTGTTGCTTTCGCATGACAAAAAAATGAAGACGCGGCCCAGCGCTAAAATTTAGACATACAAAAATTCAGTCGAAAAACCAATTAAAACAGTTCGTACGATCGAGTAAAAGCTCCATTAACCAGCAGTGTTTACTATTACAACCACCTCCCACCCCTCCCTGCGTAAAAATAGTCCTTCTTTCGCCCCTCCCTGGTTAATAACACTCTGCCTCCCACCCCTCCCTCAGTACTGATAGACTTCATCCCACCCCTTCCTCAGTATTAATGGTGCTCTCTCTCTCTCTCTCTCTCTCTCTCCCCCCTTTAAAATGTTCCCAAAAAAATGGTCCAAAATTTAGTCCAGTCCATATTTTACCCTATGCCGCACCACAGAGATTTCATCAATTATTATCAGTTTTAAATCTGACAGTGCCATTCTCATTTGTGTTTTCTTTTGGTCTGACATTGGTGTTATATTGTCACCTGATTCTTTAGGGATTGCATACCAAGAGAAGAAACAGTTACAGGATAAAACAATAATTGCTTAAAAACTTAGGCAACTGCAAGTACAAAAAAACAAAGTTTATTTCCAACAGAAAGCCCGAGTGAACGCAAATATGCGTCTAGTTATCTATTAGTTGGACTTCCTGTGAAAAAGTCGGTCGCGCGGTCGTCGTAAGCATACACTGTATGTATACAATGTATCCTTACAATAGTTACGTTACGTAAAGCAATGCACTACAGCGCAAATAATCTGTTCGAGAAGCGAACGGTTTTTAGAGAATTAGGCTGGAGGAAGACTGTTAGTTTCGAGGAAAAGATTATGTCCTGGGTCCCGTTGTTGAAAAATGGCGAAAGCTATCCCACGGATTAATCTCTATCCCGCGGATAGGTGCTGACAAAGCGAAGCGCGCTTTCCCCGTTTTTTGTCATCTTTCAAATGTTTCCGCAGAGGGCGAAAATAAAGTTTCAAACAGTGAATAGCTATCTGCCAAAATTAGACTTCGAAGAGTTCCTCCTTTTCGTCGAGGTCCGGCGCGCAATTAACGAAAAAAAATAAGTGGAAATTAAACATTGTGGTAGTGCGCCGCGGAGAGCTCTGTGAAAGCTCGAAAAGAAGGACAATACGATCTGACCACAGACTACAGACAAGCTTAAGAGTTTGACTTCTGTATTGCGCTCACAACGCAAAATTTGATTGGTCGTGAGAGGTCATACTCTTGGGCTTAGTCTGTAGTCCCTTCTTTTCGAAGGCCTCACTTTTAGAGCTTCCACGGCGTAATAATAATACCTTTTTTTCACTGATTTTTTTTCCACTCGTGCGACGGACTTTACCGAAAAGGAGGGACTTCTCGAAGTCTGGCTGAAAATAGACATTGACTTATCTACGTGACTTAATGAACAAATAGGTTTGTTCCTCCTTTCGTAACAGCAATAAAACGCTCTCTCAAGTTGAATTAATCTTTAGGGAAAGAATTTAATTGTATTTAAATAAGGAAGTATTGCCGGATACTCCCCGTCGTGTTTTTGGTAACTGGATTCTGTAAAGCTTGCTGTTTTTTTATAACGTCATAAGACACGGACTTTGATCTTTAGAATCTAGCTCTGAGTGCCGTTATTTAACTGTTCTCGCGAATGAAATGACGCTTTATTGAAGAGAAAGTCTGAAGAATATAGATATAGAGAATGAATGACATGAAAAAGTAAGTTTCCAAATGTTTGATTGATAGTTATTAACTGATGTATGGTGGACTAAGACGTGAATCAATTGGCAAAAATCGCATTTGTTCATAGCCAACAAAATACCTTCACTGATATGGTTCCTTCGTAGTCGAAATTAATTTCTGCCGTTGTAACTATAAAAAGAAATAATTGGCTGAACTGGTTGCGGTAAACTGGGAAATCAGATGCTATCAGTTGACCAGGCTTCAGAAGTTAAGTTAACGTCTGACCGGTCATCTCGTCTTTTCTGAATGAAAAAGAAAGACGGGGGCAATTCCTAATTATTGATTTCACTCACTCCTACGTTCAGCGATCTCTCCTCATTAATGTCTGTCAACATATTGACTCAACTAAAACCGCAGGAAGTTATATCCGTTTTACCTCTATTTTGTCTTCTTCAGGCCGCACACGTATTGAATGGTAGCAGGCTGAGAATTCTTACCATTTCTTTCTATAACTGGTTCAATCTTAGTAGTAATCTCAAGTTAAATTATAGCAGCGGATGTTAAATAATTTTTTTTTCACTGTGTACGATGGTCCAGAAGAATGTTGTCCATGTCTGAATCCGATTTCCCTTTTGGCACGACAAAGCGCTTTAGTAGTCCTCAGAGGGAGAAAGAAACTGCGAAATTTCTAACTTAAGCGTAATACGGAAACGAGCACGTTTGCTAAAATCAAGACTGAAAATCCGACGAAGGCGGTGAAAAAACAAAAGAGAACGCAGTGGCCTTCACTTGGGTTTCCCTCTATGAAATGATGCCTGGTCATGATAGGCGTGTTACCATGGGCTCCTGTGTTACTTAATAGAGTAACGCAGTAACGAGGAGTAACGGCACTATGTTCTTTAAGGGTACTGTCAGCAACATTTTCAACATCGGTTGTACATTTTCATAAAAAAATCAACGGTTAACTCGGTGAAATGCGAGACAACGACGCGCGCTCATGACGCGTTCTGTCCATTTACGTAGGCATGTCGTGTTAACTGTCTCCTATCACACTGTCCAATTACGAGCGTGACGCATACACTGTCCAATTAGTGCTGAAATCGGGCTGGTGATAACCAATCACGTTCGAGAATTTGGTCATAGTTTTGATTAGATCGGTAATCACAAGATTCAATATATTGTGGAATGTTAGTCACATTACAGAAAAAAAATTAAAATCGGACGTAAATGTATGTTATTTGCCGGCTGGGAGGTCCGTATGGTGAAAAACTGTGACCGAGGTCTTGAAAATGCTGCCCGAGGCCGTGGGCCGAGGGCAGCATTTTCAAGGCCGAGGTCACAGTTTTTCACCATACGGACCGACCCTTAGCCGGTAAATAACATATATATATTTTTTTTAAACTTAACGAAATACATTCTGAAAGAACCCGAATGATTTACGGCTATAAATACGGCAAGATCTTCCATAAACTGAACAGTTTTTGAGCGAGTAAATGGTAGTCGAAGTAAAGGTGATACAAATTAAAGAGAGATGCCTCACCGAAACATTTTCACTTGCGTAATGATAAAAGTGATTTAAAAGGCTTCCAAACAAAGTTTGAAACGTTATTTTTACGAGTATCTGTCACAATCTGACACCTGTCAATTAGAGAGCGCGTAAGAAAAAAAAAGCGCAAGAAGATTTGAAAAACAACGGAACTAGTTTGGCAAGGACTATCACGACAGTGTTTTCTTCAAAAACAATCGATGATATAACGGAAATCATTATTCACTCTCATCGACGATTCATTCATGTACGAAGATTTACCTCTGTTCATTAAGTAAACGGCCAGGAAAGTAATTGTGAATAAGTTCAAAAAACAACGGAACTAGTTTGGCAAGGACTATCACGACAGTGTTTTCTTCAAAAACAATCGATGATATAACGGAAATCATTATTCACTCTCATCGACGATTCATTCATGTACGAAGATTTACCTCTGTTCATTAAGTAAACGGCCAGGAAAGTAATTGTGAATAAGTTCAAATTTTTTTTTTGAAGTTGTGAGTTTACTCGTTTGTTTGCTGCAACGGCGTGTGTAAATCTTGTCTTTCCTCCACAAAAACTAAATTCGAACAGCACACTCCAACGAGACACAAGGGGATTTAATGCGGCCTTTTCTCAATAAATTCCTTCGGTTTCTGTTGTGCAATTTATGGCCCAAATGTCCAAATTGAACGGACTTGGAAAGACTCGCCGAGAGCGTATATTTATTGTCGAACTGAAATTAAAACTTCGCTCGCTCTTTCACTACGAACAAATTGTTTGAGAAAATTCAGATATTAAATGAATGAAAGTTCCATTGTTCAGTTTACCTGTAAACAAATACCTCACGTTTTAACTTTCTAGGTACTTTTTGTGAACGATTAAAATCAATTGCAGACGGTTTTTAGGCCGCTTGTCAACTAACGTAACGACACTATTGCTTATACAAATTCATTCTGAAACCAATATTTTTTTTGTCAACCAAAGTGATTTGAGAGAGAGAAAAGAGAGGATTCATAAGTTATTCGTCGGCTTGAGGTAGTGATAGATGTGTTTGCTTAAAAATACTGCCCAGCCGGCAAAACGAGTTATATTTATAAAAAATGGCAACGGAAGTTGAGATGTACTCGGCGACTCACGAAAGCGTTACCGTGGCCCGTGGGCAGAGATAGGAAAATACTGACCGGGTTAAGAACCAATCAGATTGCAGGATTCGTTACCGTTCCCTCTCAAAAAAAAAAAAATTAGTAACTAATTGTCGTAGTGCGTCATAAGAATATTGTAGAATATCAATAATTGATTATAAAATAATTATCGGATTTCTCGAACCTCACATTTTCACCACAAAACTTCGAACAAGCGTGTTCACTGGAAAGGTGAGGTAAGAAGGAACGCGTAATTGTGTTCGCCATTGATCTGTTTTGGATAGCAGGAAATTGTTTTCGTTATCAGCACAGTTTCAACGTATTTCTCTCAACAAAGATTGTGAGCTATCTTGTAAGCTGTCGAAATCTGTCTTGAGGCGAAAACTCTGAACGAAACCGTATCGCCCCAAATTACCATTTTGAGGTTTTTTCGAATAGAATAATCTAGAAAGTAAGAACGACAGAACATATTTATCATTGATTAAGGTTACTTCTCTTCTTCTTCTTCTACTTCGGGAGAAAATTCGTACGCGCGCTAGTTTTACCAAGCTCTTAGCAAACTACATATCAGGAGAAAGCTTAATAACTGCAGTTTATGATAAAAATATAATTTAAGCGAGTTTTTCTTTTACGAAGTGTCAGGAACCGGTATAAAGGCGTGAAACGAGCAAAAGTCCGGACGCACTAGACTGACAAAATTTGTTTGACCCTACCAAAAATCTCGACAAAATTTGTCTCTGCTAAATTCTTGATATGTCAAGCAAGGACGCACTGAGACACAGCAAATATTTGTAAACCACGTGTCAATCGCATGAGACAAAAGCCTCTATCGCAACGTGCGAAAAATTTTGGGATCTACCAAACATAGCCATCCCATCGATGGGACACAAAAATCAAGGCTCCAAAAGAAAACGCTGTCGACTACTTAAGCCGATACAAATTGAACAGTACTTGGCCCTGGAGATGCAGCTGGAACGTAACTTGGGAACCGTAATAGTTATATCCTGAGTAAGAATCGTTATGCAGCATTCCGAGGTTCGAATCTTCCATCTTCACTGTTTGATTGCCGCGTAACTAAGAAATAATTTCGGCGGGCTTCGGATTGAAATACTCCGACTAAAAATAGAGATCAAATTTTCTTGATGGGTATTTTCCTTCAAATCAATGCCTGTAAGTTGACAAATCTGTCAGATTTCACGCCTAACAAAAATTTGTCCTGCTCCGAGGCAGGACGACTGCGTCTTTAGGTTTGGTAAGCCGTGACAAAATTTGGTGGGGAACTGGTGACAGATTCTTTCGCAAAATAACAAAAATTTGCCCCCAAAAAAAGATCTAATTGGCAGAACAATAGCTCATCACTTGCGTTTTAAAACGTTGTACATTTCTAAGTCGTTCTGTGCAAAACAACAATGTGAAATCACCACGATTTGCGTCATCTGCGAACCGAAACCGCAACGGCAAATTATTTAATTTCCATTTGGAACTCAACGCTTCTGTTACACGTTATGCTGAAGTTGAGTTGTGGCGTTTACGCATTATCCGAGTTTCTTTCGACAGATAAAGGGAACGAAACTACCTGATTAGGGGAATTCAAACAAAACACAGCTCACCGATCTTTCGCTCATTACTTCAAGTTAGGCTAAAGAGATAACAGCAATCATAGATAAACAACAAATAATAGTTTTACAAATTAAAAATGCGAATTGTACGACCGTTTTCTGGAGAGAAACAAACATCTACATTCAATTTTGTAAAACTCTGCACAGTGTTAGTGGAGCTCAAAGGAGTTAACCTCTACGACGGTGAGGTATCCATATTTTACCTTTTAACACCGGCTTACCGATAGTGATCTATGGTCGACGAATTAAATCAATTCTTAACGCTGCTCAGTATGAAATAATCAATACAAATTAATCGCGTACGAGAAATTTCCTTCATCATATACTCTAACTGACGAATCGGTGATGCCGATAATTGAATTAAGAGAACGATCTCGAGTTGGATTTTTAGAAGGAGAGCAATAGACAGTGCATTTCCATGGGTGACATAGGACATCTTGCTGAAAAACGAGTTTTCAAGTAGAGCTCTCTGAAAACTTGTTCGAAAAGCTTATTCCCGCAAGAGATAGCGATTTCTGAGCTGCTGTAGTGAAAGTTTTTGGCCATTTGGGTCGTCTGGTTCATTTACCAAGTCGCACAACATTTGGTGTCTATCAAGATCAAGGGGCAGCCGGGAGCAACAGTTACTGATAAAGCCCAACCAGTGAGTCAAAATACTAGTCCAAGACGCGCAGTACTAGCCTCTGGAGAAGCCTTACGAAGAGAACTGAACTTTGTTTGAGATTCATTAGTTATCAAAGACTAACATGTGCTTATTTATTCCGAATTGCACGAGAAAAATCATGTGATTACGTATTAATGATATACATAAAATAGGAGATAGCTTATCATAATTACGCAGAAGCAAAGCGCGCGCATCAAGTGTGAAAATAGTTTATTGAAACCCTGCAACTCCTGTGAGTTCGGTCAAAACAACCGCGTACGATCAAAACAATAGTATACGATGATATTTTCACATCTCTTCGTGGTCAAGCCCTATGGGTTTGGTCAAGGCCGATCGTGCAAAATTGCACGATGACTCTGACCTTTTTGGAAATGCTCGGAGCTCCGAACTATCAAACGTGACCTCGGGAGCCCGATCCGAAAATAATTTGCGTACGATTTCAATCTGCGATAATGGCGTCCGATGCGAAACGCACCTGCGACTAATACAGGAATGGCTCCGACCTGTGATTGATAGAAATAGTAAAAATTATTAACTTATATCTTACCTCCTTGCTCGTGAGTATGGTTAACCGCGTGTCTCGAAGTGGAACAATGAAATATCAATGTGAAAACACCGATGGGTCAAACAAGAAATGGCTACTTACATAATGAAGAGAAGGCAGAGTCTAGCTTGTTCAGCGAGGTCGTTTAGCGATATTCCGGCGATGAAAAAGTCATCCGCTGACAAGCTCCGCTGACAAAACTCATTTAGTCAGTTTAGGCGGACGACCAGAGACTGGAGCCATTCGTGTATTTCACCGCAAACAGGAATGGCTCCAACTCATGCGTATATTAATTATTTTTTTTTCGTTCTGGCTGAATAATTCATACACTGAGATGAAAACTGAAAGATCGATTTATTAAGTTCTTCTTATGTTGAAGTCTACAGTGCTTGCAAATGAAGCCCTCTTTTATTACTACAAGGCCATGTAGTTTCTAAGTTTTAAAATAATGCAGCAACTGCATCTAACGTTTGGAAAATCACGCAATGTTGCGTGACGCTGCGACTGATGTTTTTAATTTACAGTATGCTCTGCTGGAGAAATATGGCTTGGCCACAATCAAGGGAGTGTTTTTTTCCTGGAAAACTGATTTATAGGTTGTTGTTTACTTGAAGGACAAATCCATTCATCGGGCTCTTCATCTGTTTTTGTACAACACCTAAAGGAAGAAAGTCGCGGATTAATTTTGTTTGGTAGTTTCTAACAACTCCACTAGACCTAAAAAAGGAAGAAGACAAAACAAACCAAAAAAACGTCTTACTAGTCAAACCAGTGGCAGTAGCCACATTCTCTGTAAAGTACACGAACCATCCTAACCTAATTTGCCAACTGCTTTCCAGGCATCATCTGTAAAAAAACCGCTTCAATTTTTCAAATTTGACAATTTTTAGCTATAACCGTGGCTCCGAAAAATATTCTCACCTTGCCTAACAAATTTTCAAAAGAAATTTTCAAAATTTTCACAACTTTGCCTATTCCTTGGCCCTTGGTCCTTGGCCCCCTCAATAGCCGCTAACAATAGCTTATAAATATAGGCGTTTGGTGTTAACTTGTGAAGCTCCCTGAAGGAGCTTACGACAGTTGGACGAAACGCGTCAGAGAATAAAGAAGTTTTAAAACTGCTGTTCGCACAGCACTGCTCACTAGTTTAGTTTCATTTTTTTTTTTCAAAAACTGTTTAAAAAATTATTGAAAAAAAAATTATTAAACGTTTGAGTCGGAGTTATTCCTGTCAGCAGTGAAATACAGGAATGGCTCTAGTCTCTGGTCGTCCGCGTGAACTGACTAAGTGAATTTAGTCAGCGGAACTAGTCAGCAGATGACTTTGTCATCGCCGGAATATCGCTGAACGACCTCACTGAACAAGAAAGGCTGCCTTCCCTTCGGTACGTAAGTAACCATTTCTTGTTTGACACATCGGTGTTTTCACTCGCATTGATATTTCATTATTCCGCTTCGAGACACGCGCTTAACAATACTCACGAGCAAGGAGTTAAGATGTAACTTATTAACTTTTACCATTTTTATCATTCAATCACACGTCGGAGCTATTCCTGTATGTAGTCGCTTGTGCGAAACGCTAGAGATACAGCGTAGCTAAGGCTTTAGAGATGATTTTTGACGATGAAAGTGAGCATGGTAGTATCTCTAGTGGTGAGGAATCCGAATTAGATAGAAAACTGGAAAATCCTAGCGAAGAATCGAGGTAAGTAATCTGTAAACATTCTTGCGATATTTAAATGCGTGACGCATGTGGTGTTGAAACATTTACTTTTAATTTTCGCGCACGAATCCTTGTTTTTTGCCTTGAGGCAAACCTGTAAATGTATATTTGTGAATGAAAAGCAATATATACTGTGATAAACATGAGGTAAAATTTCCGCACAGCCCCATACTATTGTTAAACAAATCTGTTTTCCCAATGACAATGTATTGTTTTTGTCGTATCCAAGAACTGAATGCATAATGTAGTATGGGGCTGTGCGGAAATTTTACCAATATATGTATTAAGGCCTATTTACACGGCACGACTTTGTCGCATGCGACAAGCTTACGACAGGCCTACGACATGACTTAAGAGTCGTAAGCGAGTTGTAGGTTTGATTTACACGAAACAATTCGTGTCGTAAGCCTGTCGTAAGCTTGTCGCATGCGACAAAGTCGTACCGTGTAAATAGGCCCTTAGGGATTAGTAAATTTGGGCTTGGGTTGTTGATGAGGTCAGACTAATTAGTCAGTATGTCAATCATTGTTCACTTAATATGTGTAACACATCTCAGATTTGTTATTTTCCAACCAATTTTTATGGAGATGTTGCCCATATAACAAGGAACCTCTTTAGTTAATTTTTGCCTCATTACTTTATATTATTTGGGTATCACTTAATTCACAGTTCAAATTTTGATGATATTTTATGCTAATTAATGTTAGTTTGAAAGCATTCAATGAGGTTGTTTCCTTTTTCTTGGAGAGGAAACATACATTTCAGGAAAGCTTACTTACTGCTGTTTCAAGTGAGGTATAGCTTACTTCCCTTGTGTGAATACTTGGTGAGGAATAAATTTTTCAATAATCTGGGTCAATTTTATGGTTTTGGGGTAAAGTTTGGAAAAATTCTAATTAATTCTGTATTTGTTCTTTTTCAGCCAGAGTCTCTGGATGTCTTGCCCATAAGATAAGGAATATTTTATCTTGGAAATGTTTCCTTGTAACTCCAATCCATTCAGGCCCAGGCTGTTTCAAAGTCAAAAGTTGTACAATAATTATATAATTGTATAATAATCATGCAAATTGTATGCCATTTTCTTGGCATGATTTAAAATCCATGGATTTTTGGAGGCAAAATATATTTTTTCTGAAAAGCTAATATAGTCCTCTTTCAAATGAGATATAGCACTAATCACTAGTGTAAATACTGTTGAAAAAAAAAATAAAAGAAAAAAGGTTGCCATCATTTGTCATTTTTTTAAAGTCTACTATAAAGAGTTCAAAGTCCGGCCAAACAGTTCAAGGAATTGTTCAGTCTGTGTCCGAATCACTTTCGGTGAAATGGAATCGTCGTTTGCGAGGTTTAATCATGTTTGTTTTTAATTTCGACGTAGAATCGCTCGGGTAAAGTGTTAAGCAGGGTTGGCTCGTAATTTTCGATTTCCTTGGCAATTCTCTTCTCTAAACACCACTTTTTCCAAAAAAAACCAACCAAAAAGCTGTGCTTTTTACAGTGTTTTCGTTGTTAGAGTTATTTTTCAGCTTCTGTATTGCTGTTGAGGTAGCGAAAGAAAACCTACTTGAAACGCCGGCCATTGTTTCGCTCGCAAAATTTCAGCATATCCAAATGTTGCGGCATCCAAGGCTCGCACGTTATTGGCTGTCTGAGAGTTTCTTTGACGAATCAGAATGTCTGGTTTGTTACTTCTTTGCAATGAATTAACCCTCTTCTGCATTGAATTACCTGGAAACTGAATTTATCTTATTCAGTCAGAACTGAGTAATGTATCTTATTATTAAGGTACTGCAATTTAGAGAGCCCGAGTTTAAGATGTCACTATGGCGACGTGTGGTGAAACGTTGCCGAATAAACGTGATTCATTTTCCTCAAGATTTTCGCCAATAGCACGATACTTAAAACGTGCCGAAAAAACGCTATTTATTATCTTCTAAGATTTTCCCGAATAACTCGTTATGTTCAACCATTTCTTCGGCATAACATGGGTTGGGTCGAGGAGTCCCTGCCAAGAGGACGTAAAAGTCGGTGATTTCACTTTTTTTTCTACGTGGGACGGCTCAGAAATGTTCAATGCCGCACATGTTTCCTATTGGTTTGCTCTTTAGATCATTAACCCTTTACATAGCTGTTTAGTAATATAATTGACGTAATTGTTATGGTCATCTTGAACATCCCGTGCAACGCCTTTGCAGTGGATGTTTAGTTGTTTCATGGCTGTTGTTTTTCTAATATTCACCATACTTTTGCCTCGTGACGAACGAACTTTAAAACTTTTGGTCAGAGTTCACGTTTTGACACAAATAAATGATGATCCCTGGAGACTTGGGCCTGCTTGAGACGCATGATTCTCACACAGCTGACATTCATCAAAATAGAAGAGACATGTATTAACCCTATCCACCATTTTATTAAAACTGACTTTGTTCCTCGAGCTCAAGAAATGTAAAAATAAGCATAAAGGTCAGGAATGGTACTGCTTAACGGACAGCGTTCTGTGAACTTAAAACCAGCCTACCAGTTATATCTAGGTGATGAAAAAATGAATTTCGGCTAAATGACGACCCAAAATGACGAAGTAAGCACTTTATTCCCTTGAATTCAATAGAGGGGATATCTGCATGGTTGGTAGATAAAGCTTATGGGTTTCAAATTCCTCTTAAAAAGAGCAACCCCTCGTCACTTCATTGCGTGTGCTCTGTCCATATTTGTCAAAAATTAAGCTAGAACTCAAATTTATTAACATTTTTGCTTGGTTTGCAGTTTGCAGTTCAGAAGAACAGCAGGGCAAAAATCCACATCTGTGTAGCATTCATATTATATATTGACGCAGCTCAGTTTCGTGAAATTTTAGTGGAAACCAAGGTGAGTGATTTGCTGGTAGGGGACAAAACTACAGAATTTAGGGCCACTTTTTGCATCTCGTTGAGTCACAGCAGAGCGGCCTTTGGTGTCATCTTTGTTTTTTAAAGACTAACGACAAGGTGGATATCAGTGGCCCTATGTACCTATATTCTGTATAAGGTAATTTGGTATTATCAACTGAGTTGATAGCGTAAATTGGCCACCGTTAAGGGTTTCAAAGCTGACGTTTCGAGCGACAGCCTTTCGTCAGAGTGAATCTATGTAGGGCTCGCGCAATTTTGTTAGTCTTTGAAAAAAATTTACTCCTGCTTATTTATTCCAAATTGTACTCGAAATCATGTGATTAGTATAGGTAATCACATGAGGCCAAGTACTATTAGGGATTAATTGCACGAGAGTTTTCAAAATTTTCCAAAATTTTGTTTTTGTTTGTTTATCAATAAAGGGCAAAATTTATACAAAGGAAAATCACGCGCGTAGTCTATTTTTATCTGGGAAGCAACGGATTAGCAATGCAACGGATTAGCCAATCATTAACAGGTAATCATGCCCTCTCTTGATTACTAAAAATGCCCTCGATTAAGAAAAAAATGCCCTCTCTCTCTCTCGTGGGTGACTTCGATTTTGTTGTGGACGTCTGACTGTAGGTAGTACTGAATCGATATAGCGGTCGACACCTCGACCGACTATCGACCGATAAATCGACTGACTTTTGATCGTGATGTCGGCCGATATATCGACATATCGGTCGCTATGTCGGGAATAGGCGGTGAACAGGTGGTGACCGACCATCGACCGCTGCCTGAGCGATTATACACCGACAATTGCAATAGTCACTTCACCGACACTGCATATCGACCGCCTGTCCGTCGACATTTTGATTGAGTCTCAATCGATATGTCGGTCGACACATCGACTAATACATCGACCGACTCTTGATCGACATAGCGGTCGATATGTCGATATATCGGCCGACATCACGATCGAAAGTCAGTCGATTTACCGGTCGATAGTCGGTCGATGTGTCGACCGCTATATCGATTCAGTACTACCTACATTACACATGATCCGTTCTTCATTAAACGTCATAAGGTTATTGCATGTTGTCAGTAAGTTCGGCTGGGTAATGGAAAACACCAAACGGAGTGAGAATGAGTGGAACTTCCAATTATTTGTTTCGGAAAAAAAATGTTTATCCTCCATATCGCTGAAAAGGGAAATATTTCCTTTTTCTCAAGAATTTCCGGCGTGGAAAGGAAAATACATACACACAAAATACTTAAAGAGTGCTTTCATATTCATTCTGGTTCCTAATTAACTTTTAGTTGGTGAGAAGTGAAGCGTACAATGTTAGCAAGTGCATGCATTTTACTATGGCTCTCTTGCGAAATTTCATCGAGACGCTTGTACTTTTTGGACTTTGCCTTGATGGTCTCAAGAGGCTGTGCTCACATGAACTGATACATACTAACTACAACTTTTTTTAAGGAGGGTAACACACAACAGTAATTCAACTGATGACCTAGAGAATTAAGAATTCTTTTTGAAATTCTTTTCACCCGCGCCCCATGTGTTGTGTCTGACTCGAACCTGCTCTAATCAGAAACCGTCAATCAAAAAGCCACGTTGCCGGCATGCGTGATAAATTAAGTAAGAGCTGTGCTGTCTTACCGTTCATTCAATCGAGGGATTGTGGCACGGATAATAACATATCCTCGTCTTAATATTGAAGATCTTGAAGCTTTAATGAAGGTGAGCAGAAACCAACCAGCATGTTGCACATGGAAAGAAAGATCGAGCTGGATTGGATGAGGAAACGTTTTAAAATGTCTTTTGCCCGATTGTAACTCTAAAAGCAGTATTGCATTTGATTTCACTTTTCACAAAAAGACGATTGCTTCACTGACAAGATTAGACTGAGAATAGTTTCTAAAGCACCGTCTCAAATCTTCCTTCAGATTAGAGTTTTTCTAATTCCAATTGTGTTTGGCTTATCTTGGCTACATTGGCCGCGAGTCGACACAGCGACAGTGACTCTTGATTTGGTAAAATTTCCGCACAGCCCCATACTATTGTAAAACAAATTTGTTTTCCCAATGGCAATGTATTGTTTTTGTCATTGTTTTCTCTATCCAAGAACTGAATGCATAATGTAGTATGGGGCTGTGCGGAAATTTTACCCTTGATTTCAATAGCCTCTTATTAGAAATACAGCCTCTTCATCCACGGACTTGATTACCCTTCAATAACCGCTTAGCTGGCTTCGATAATGCTAGAACCCAGATGTAGTTATCTTTCCCAGGCTTTTTAGATTTCTTCGTTGTCAAGTTTTGACTAGGTCTGCTACATCAGGAGAGAGGCAAAGATGAAAGGCAAATTAAGTACCGAATTTATTCGATTAGACGCCGCATTTTAGAGCAGAAATATTAATAAACACCGCCCTCGAATAAACGCTTCAGCGTTAATTCGAATAACAGGCTCAAATAGCACAGTGATCATTGCTTCAATCGCTGTTGGAAATTTCGAGTGAACCAGACACGAGCCCTTTTGAATTTACCAGTTCTAATGTCGAGAGAGCATATTTGACATTAGATCTTTACTCTCTTTATGTATTGCAGAAGTATTAACCCTTTAACTCCCATGAGTGACCAAGACGGAATTTGTCCTTACAATATCAATACAATATCAACCAGATAGATGATGAGAATAAAGAAAACTATCAATTTAAAGAGAAATAGTTGATCAAATACAAAATTCTCTGTATCAAGGCTAAAGAAAAGGAAATCTCGATTTTAATTTTTTTTGTATGTATGGCAAATTCTGGTACTCTTCCTTTCTTCTGTGGGCTCTCTTCCGCTTTTGATTTTTGCACGAGTAAAGATTTCTCCATAAGCAAAGAGCTTCCACGTGTGAATTTTGTAAAGACCGCGATGTAAACAAAATATGGAAATAAGATGAAAATCGAGCCCCAACATGAGCGGTTGCTGCGGAAACACCCGCCAGGGAATTCGCCTAGGTCGGAGATTATGATACCTTCCTGATTTAGTAACTTTTATTTGAAAATACGTTTCTCTAAATAACTCAGATGCTTATAAATATTTCAGAAATTTTTTTAATGGAAACGTTAGGTTGAATGTTTCAATTCAGTTTTGTCAAGTAAAAGAAACATCGATTTTTTTAGCTTCTGAAGGTGGGAGGTAACCTTAAATAAACGTCGCACTCGAATCACGAAAAATTTAATGTACACTTCGGTGTTTAATTATATATAATTATTGTACAACTTTTGACTTTGAAACAGCCTGGGCCTGAATGGATTGGAGTTACAAGGAAACATTTCCAAGATAAAATATTCCTTATCTTATGGGCAAGACATCCAGAGACTCTGGCTGAAAAAGAACAAATACAGAATTAATTAGAATTTTTCCAAACTTTACCCCAAAACCATAAAAATTGACCCAGATTATTGAAAAATTTATTCCTCACCAAGTATTTACACAAGGGAAGTAAGCTATACCTCACTTGAAACAGCAGTAAATAAGCTTTCCTGAAATGCATGTTTCCTCTCCAAGAAAAAGGAAACAACCTCATTGAATGCTTTCAAACTAACATTAATTAGCATAAAATATCATCAAAATTTGAACTGTGAATTAAGTGATACCCAAATAATATGAAGTAATGAGGCAAAAATTAACTAAAGAGGTTCCTTGTTATATGGGCAACATCTCCATAAAAAATTGGCTAGAAAATAACAAATCTGAGATGTGTTACACATATTTAGTGAACACTGATTGACATACTGACTAATTAGTCTGACCTCATCCTCACCCCAAGCCCAAATTTACTAATCCCTCTTGAAGTCTACAGTGCAACCATTGGAACTATATTTCTTTGTTTAACTTTTGAAATTTTGCCTTGAAACAGGGACAAATGAGATAATCAACCTCAAAATACATAAAGCGCAACATATATCAAAAGCCTTTCCCTTGCAATGCACCACCAGTATTTTCAAGAGTAAACAATTCAGAAGTGGAACCGGAAACTGTCATTTTATATCATTCCACTCATTCTTGAGCATAATTTGTCTGTTATGTGAATTTTCAGTATGTAACAAGTAGAACCACATCTAAAAAACATACAAAACATAATGTACAGGTCGATATATGTTCAACTATCGTTTTAAAAATAAAAGATTTTATTTGATTTAGTTTGGACGCACACTGCGTCATTCGATCTGTCATCGGCTGATAATTTAGGTCGTTGCGTTCTAACATTCCATTGAAGATTATTTTCTCTGTCGCTCAAAAATCATGTTTGATCATAATATATGTTGCTTTTCATTCACAAATATACAATTTCAGGTTTGTCTCAAGGCAAAAAACAAGGATTCGTGCGCGAAAAGTAAAAGTAAATGTTACAACACCACATGCGTCACGCATTTAAATATCGCAAGAATGTTTACAGATTACTTACCTCGATTCTTCGCTAGGATTTTCCAGTTTTCTATCTAATTCGGATTCCTCACCACTAGAGATACCACCATGCTCACTTCCATCGTCAAAAATCATCTCTAAAGCCTTAGCTACGCTGTATCTCTAGCGTTTCGCATCAGACGCCATTATCGCAGACTGAAATCGTACGCAAATAATTTTCGGATCGGGCTCCCAAGGTCACGTTTGATAGTTCGGAGCTAAAACTCGCCATGTGATTGGCTCAGAATGTTTACGTGCTACAGCCGAAATTTTAGAGCGATCGGGTGTTCACCGTACTCAGGATTGTATCGCTTAAAATTTTCTCTCAGCCGCGTCATTGTATTCAATTTTAAGATCTGTAGTTCTCTTCCTTCGTAAACGAGAAGATCCACGTGTTTTGTTCAACATCACGATCTCAGGTATGAAACATAAGAGCTTTGATAAACGTGATGTATTGTTAAATGCATTATAAAATATTGTGAAGAATATGTTCCTTTTAAAACTTCGAAATTACATTTTCTACTTCTGACTCACTCTGATGTAATGAAGGAGAAAAGAAAATATTGTAAACCCTCTTTTGTATGGAAATAAACCTTAAAATTTTTCCTTTTGAGACCGAACTGAAGAAAACCTTACAGTTTGTTATTTGGAAAGAACACCTGCTACAGCGGTTAAACGCCCACGGTATGATTATTCAGGAGGTTACACTAGTTTTTTGCTTTCAGTTTGTCAGAACCAAGTTGTCTCACAGGGGTTGTAAACAATCAAACAAAAATTACTTCGCGGAAAATCCGTGCGTACGATTTTAATCACAAGTTGAGCAGTATCAGAAAACGAAGGAGCGAGCGCCGCTTATTGAATGGAAGTCGCACAAAGCATTTTCTACGCTGTAATGTCTTAATCGCGTAGGGACTTCGATTTTCTTTGTTATATAGTTTTGCCATTTACATCAATCCACATATTCCAGAAAATAACAAATTTATTTTAATAATATTTATAGAGTTAAATTATGATTTCTTAAACGCGAAATCCCAACAAATGGAAAATCCTTAAATCGATCGGCTGCACTGTTTACATGTGACGCAACTCACTTGAAATTCCTGACTGATCGCTCTTTCCAAGACGCTTCACAACAAATCAACACTTCTCTCTACCGACCACAATCAAAAGTGCGAAAATTAACTTTGGACGACAATTTTCTGACATCTTCAAGTAATTATGTTTTGTCCACGACATATAAAAGAGTATGCCACGTTACTTGTCCTAGTCACCTGTTTAATTCACTTTCAGTGTTCTGTGTATCCCCAGAGGGGCTATCCAAAACACTCGGTGGTGTTTTGGTTACGGGGATATCCAGAACTCGAGGATACCCCAAAACACTCTGACACCCACCTTTAGTCGGCTCGTATTTATTGCTATCCTAATCTTAGCTCGTGTATTCATGGAGCTCAACAGCTGGATTATCTTCCATTTCCCCTGTCTTCGTACTTCTTTTACAGAAATCTTTCGAAAGATCTAACATCTTGCTTATTAGTTTGAAAGGTGTTGTCGTGTATTAACAAAAACTCTTCAATTAAGCAAAAAAAGAAACCTTCCCTCAAAAAGTTTTTAAAGCCCGCGGCTTACTTTGCGGCAGCTGGGAGGTGACTTTGCCTTCACTACGTTTATTAGTCACGAATGAAATTTCGTCGTTTATCTTATCATAGTGAAACCTTTTCGTTCATACTCCCGATTGGCTACGGTTATAATCAGTACAATTGTACAATTTTTATTCACTGTGATTCTCGTGGCTAATACTCAGTACTTTTGATATAAAAGCTAGTTACTGTGTTTTAAAAGCGCAACAACTTTCTTGACAAAGGTCAAAGCGAAATGGTTAATCAACAGAATACGCGTAATTAAAGTTCGAGTTCGAAAATTCTCATTTTTTAATTTTTTTCCCTTGTTGTGTTTCCTTTTTCCGATCTCTATGAACGTTTCACTTTATTTTCGTAAATTTTGTATGATAGCAGTTCTCTCACGTACTGATTCACAATTTTGCGCGGGAAAATAGTGGGAGGGTTCCATAGAGGTGCCCTCTGCTATGAGGAATCTTGCTACTTAGCTCCATAGAGGTGCCTATCGTCAGGAGAGAATGCTATCACAAGGTTCCAAAGAGGTGCCTATGGCCGGAAGAGAATCTTGCCACAAGTTTTCATAAAGGTGCTCATCGCCAGGAGAGAATCCCACCACAAGGTTCCATAGAGGTGCCTATCGCCAGGAGATAATCCCACTACAAGGTTCCATGGAAGTGCCAATCGCTGGGAGGAATCTTGCCATAAGTTTACTTAAAGGTGCCAATAGCCAGGAAATAATCTTGCCACAAGGTGCCTATCACCAGGAGAGAATCCCACTACAAGGTTCCGTAAAGGTGCTTATCGCTAGGAGAGATTCTCGCCACTTGGCTTCATAACGGTAACTATCCTTAGGAGAGAATCCCATCACAAGGTGCCATAGAAGTGCCTATTGCTTGGTGAGAATCTTGCCACAAGGTTCCATCGAGGTGCATATCGCCAGGAGAGAATCCCGTCACAAAGTTCCTCACTTTCCTTAATTAACTGCCCTGTTGTTCCTTGTGGACAAGTTCTGTTCGTCTGCCATGGAGTTACCCGTCGGCAATTTCCACTGAGATTGCTTTGCCAGTGATAACGTGTTTTCGATTTCATTTAAGAAAATATCTGGGAAGTAGCTTCCCCCTCCCCCCTTTGTCTTGTACGCTTCTCTCAGTAACAGAAGTACGCGCCACTCGTGGTAGACCTACACTTAAAGATGTCGTGCACTCGCGGGTCGGGCCACGAATTCTATAGCTTAAATATGTTGACAGCTTTGAAAAAGCTGAATACCCCAGAAGTGAAAAAACTCAGAGATCTTCACGATCATGAGCAGAACTTCGATGGAAAGGCAATCAACAACAAGCAAATTGCTATAAGTTTGACTCTTGTGTTTAATATCCAAATTGTTTTGTCTGTCCTTCTTGTATTTCATACTTGTTAAGTGCTATGTGATTTTACTAATCGCCTTCAGTCTTTGAGAACAGCAGATTACTGTCTCTTTTGAAGAAAGCTTAAGGAAGAATAATGTCCTATACACCCCTCTCACTTACAGAAGTACACTCCATTCGTGGAAGGTCCACACGAAAAGGTGTAGAATGTTGTCGGAACAGGTCGGTCCACAAATTCCGGCTATAGCTTTAAGAGCGTTGAAAACTTGAAAAAAAAAACCGCGTTTCTCCTTGTCATTGTTGCTGCTCCCTTTTGCAAAGTTTATGCACATGCACATGAAGGATCCCTTTTCGTCGTGTTAAGCTGGAATTATCGCTCGTGTTTATTATTATCAATATTATCATTAACGCCGCAGGAGTTTCTCTGATTTAGTTCAGTTTGACAGCTTTTGAACGATTTTTAAGCGTTAGATTTTAGTATGGAATTAATTTTTAGCTTTAGAACATGATCGCATCTATATATCGTTGAGTCTGTGAGAAAAATTTTTTTGCGTATTGAATAATTTATACCTGGATGGATATGAAAAATCTTCACGATGGTTTTTATTATTATTATTATTATTATTATTCGAATTAATATTAATTCATTTTATTGTATTGGATTCGTGGGCATTCAACCCCAAACCTTACCAGACAATAACAATATCTTCTAAAATAAGATTTTTACCTTCTAATGTTTTTCGGAGTGCGAGAGTTTAAAGTCTCCAGATCATGTATATTTTAGGAAAGACTGCATGGAAGTGCTCTACCGATTATATTTGCTTCGGTGAAAATGTCCTCTAGCTCTCTATAAGTTCTCAAGTTCTCTTTGCTAAACAGATTCAGCCATTAAAGCACAATCGAGTAATTTATTGACTTTGCAGTGTAGTGCAATATTGTTATATTGCTGCCTCATCAGAGAGGTATCTGTACTTTCCGGCTTAAGCGCAGATTAATGGCACCTTAAGTACTTGATCAAAGATATTGATCTCGTTTTGTGAGATTCTTTAGATGGCACCCTTAAATCGGATGAAGATTACGTCAAAGATCTTTCTTTGATGAAGTAGAGATATTACTAAAGTAAAAATTTCAAAATGAAGTTCAAGAAAAAACAGATCAAATGGATGAAATGACAATTACATCAGTGATAGGAAGAGTAGTTTTTCTTACTCCACATTCCCAATGTGGTATGATCTTCGTTACTTCTTCTTCAGAATGTTCGTTTTCTCATCGCTTCATATTGGTTGATTAACTTTAAACGCAATATCAGTTTTACTTGTTTGGGTATTCTGACCACGAAGACCAGTTGCGAGCTATGTTCCTTGGTCGTAACTTCAGTCGCATGAATTTTCTTAACTCCTGAAGATGTTACTTGGTTTACGAAAGATTAATATAATTAGTCTAGTACAGTATCAGTTATGTCACAGTTACTCGTCGAAGGCCAGTGAGTATTCGTGAATAATCTTCGAGGAAATGTCAGGTGCATTGCCGTACAAAACTTAGGACACTGAATCTAATTTCAAGAACTTATATAACTAATGACGAAATAAGTCGTTCTGAACACAACGTTACAATCAAACATCTTGGTGTTCTTCTAGACTTTCCAGCGAGTTCCTCTAAAGTAACGCAACAGGATCTGGAATAAGAAGGAAACCTGCAAATCAAAATCAAGGTAACAGGTTAGTGTGCTATATTTAGCCGTTTGTTTTGGTAGCCATGCAGGGAGATAGAAATCTTTACCCAACTGAGAGGTGGATTCAAGTTTAATATTGACTCATAGTCTGAGTTGTTAATTACTGAGTTGAACTTGAGGTTTTAAGGCATATGCCGATAGTCCTATTTGAGAAACTTGGTAACTTACTAGGCGTAATCATCAATTTATGACGCGAAGTATGATTACTCCTTTACCAGATATTTGTAGTTACCTTTATTTGAAGCTTCAAAAGACACATGCGTTATGATTTATTTTACTTTCTCACGGATAGACTTCAAATCATAATTGTAATATGCACAACTTAAACTAATGTATTCGACTATAATTGAGGCAACATCTCAATTATCACAGGCTGATGACAGCTGAGACATTCTCTTCTAACATTCTTCCTTAGCTCGCTAAAACGTTACCAGGCAGCGTTGAGATCTTTTGCCTGAGTGGTTAGTATTTTTCTGCGTTACTTGAGCCGTTGCCTCTGACAAATATATCGACCTTTTAGTTATGTTGAACGTATAGCCGAAAAAACGCCCGTGGGCAATATAAAGAGGATCCTGTGATCTGATTGGCTGCTCAAGCTCGCTTGGGATTGCCTGCTTTGACCCCACGCAAGAAAAAAAATCATGGAGTTAACTTCTAAGGTTTGAAACGTTTGAACAATGTCGGTGATTTCGGTGATGGAGTCGCAAAAATGAGAAGACAGTCAAAACAAAGAACACATAAACGACCCTCGTGTGTTTTCTGTGCCACAAACGCCGTTTGGCTTTCTTTCCGGCCTCTCGAAAAAAACAAGTCATTGTTGATTCTCATTAGAGCGAAATCTTTTTGCAATATAATAAATCCTTTATTGATGAAGCTTGTTCTGTCAAAATGGTTGGATATTCGCCTGGTCTTTTATTTATTTATTTTTTTTGGGAGGGGGGCTGGGTTATGGACGAAAAAAAAATTTAAAATAAATAAATAAATTGAAAAAACTCCGCCAATTTCCAGCCATCTTGACCTCACGCTTGGTCATTAACGCATATGCATTAACCTGATGATGCAATACAATGACCCATCTCTCGATAGAAGCGTCAACCATTTGGCAAACTTTCAACAAGTTCAGGTTTTTGAACCAGATTCGCCCTCAAGGCAAGAGTCCCAAGGTTTCAGAGGAGTTATTTGGTATCTATACATACTAAAATAGTGGATTGTGTTGAAGGCGCGCTCCGATTGGCCATTCGAACTCTTAACATCCTTTGCTATTCACTTCCAAGCAACTTGCGCGGGATTTGCGTAGGAACATATTCTAGTAGGAATAAATGTGCTAAAATCATCTCTTTGAGCTATATCATCTAATTGTTACTTTCCCTTCGAGGCCCAGTGTATATCCACACCTAGGCATCTCTACCTCGGTAAATGGTTGCTAATCTTCAAAAGACCCGTACTGCGCATGTAGCCCCTTTAAAAAACATTGTGAAACCTGACATGCGTATAGTAAAGCGAGACGGTTTGACGTGAGCCATTCCGGAGGGGGACATGGGGGGTTCTGAATACCGCAACACCGCATACAAAATAGAACAAACACCGCATCACCGCAAGAAATATTATCAATACACCGACACCGCAAAATTTACCTGGTCTAAATGTTTTGTTGTTTTTTTTTTTTAACGTCAATATCATTACTTCTAATTTTCAAACACAAGAAACACATCACAAGACATTCCTATCGCATTCTCCGCATGTAAAATTCCTTGTTGTGGCTTACACTTCATTATAAATACATGACAGCAAGATGAGCCAAAGAAGTTACTGCTGCCAAGTGATACGACAGTGCTTCCCTAAGGTCAGTCTTGCGTCCTCTGAAGTTAGAATATATTCCTACAAAAAGTGAAGTTCGCAGTTTGCTCCCTCTCATCTCACGACTTACTTTGTCTAGTTTTTTTTTGTTTCAAATCCATTTTCTATTTCATAAGAAAAGGTTATACAGTTGGTCATCGTGGTGACTAACACTAGCAGTTTATCGTTTGTCTATCGATGTGGTCAACGATGATGTCGACTGGTTGTGCTTCATCTTATAAAGAACCGGGTGGTTCGCTGTCATTCATTGGTTTAACAACAGTTGTGATTGGCATATAAACTCAGGGAGAGTGCCATGCTTTGCCATGGTCGTCTCCTGGCTCCGCTGTCGCAATGCTGCTCCATACGCCGAAGCCCAATTCCGCATAATATCGCAAAAAATTTGCTTTAGACATATCGACGATGGGAAGTGGCTTTATCAAAGGTACTTTACAAAATGGTATTGTCTCCTCTGGTTTAGGGTACCATGACTCCCTACTTGTATGATAAAACGCGGCCCATTGTGTCACCCTTTTGACTGATTCTTTCATGGTAAGTTCAAAGGATCTACCACACTACATCATAGACATGTTCACTTGTTTGATATGAACAGTGGAATGGCAATTCTCTTCGTCCTGTGTCATACAACTCAAGAGATTGGTTGAACTTTAATTGAATGGTTGCAAATTGCTGTACAATCTCCGCAGCCCCCATTCAAGAAGTGCAACTGAGGTCATGGTCCTGGCGGCAACACGACCGTGAGGTCCATTAATAGCGCTTGTGATGCCAGTACTCATTCGGATCTCGTTGGTGTTCCTCTCTAGAAGCTGTTTACACTGGCAGACAAGGGAGAGCGCTTCATCGGCAGGCTTAACAGAGTAACCTGTTCCTTTACAACGGATGGAAAAGGCGTCAAAAAGCTGACCAACGGAGTTGAGAAATTTGGCGCACACGACCATTTTAGAGCAGGTCTTGATGGAATTTGTCTGGGCATCACAGGTGTAAATGACGCTTTCAGACTCCGTGCAGATGCCCATCGATTGTCGAAAGTGGCAATCCTGTACTTTCCCATCCACGGTACCTTCCTTTCTTTCGCAGCCGGCAAATACTTCGACCTCTCCACTAGTCTTGATTGTACACAGAGATGCCCGGTTTTGGTGACCAGAGAGGATTACTTTGTGAGCCAAAACTTGTCAACATGTATGGTTCATCTTTCAGTTGAACTTCTTCCAGAGAAATTTTCCTCGCGATGTGACAGGAAAATGTATCCCACATGCAGACACATGCTGTAGTTCTTTTGTCATGAATACCCATACTTCTTGATTTCTTGCATGTTTACCCCTCTCAGCCCGATGCTATCCTTTACCACTTGAAAAGAGACAATCACTTGGATGTCCTTCCTCGCAGCGTATATCAGTTCATCGTCGGCGCACGGCGTACTTTCAAAGGATGACTGTCTTTCAAATTTCAGAAATGGATTTCATCAGCCTTTATGTTATCCAGAATATATCTGGATTTGAGGGATGAAGGGTAGATCTTTAGCCTCTCCTTTATTTCTCCAACAGTCCCCACGGATGGCAGGTAGAGTAGATTAACAAGGTGGATGAAATCATCCTTCGTTCTTGGCTGGGACAAGATGTTGATTGCCCCGTCTGCAAACGGAATTGCTTTGATAGGCCCACCGTCAAAAGTTAGGAAGATGATCCCATCAGCACAGTGGATATCCCTTGCTTGGAGATTTTGTCTGATTGCTGAAATTTTGTCAACAAGACTATGCAAGCGAGCTTTGTAAAGTGTAGACAAGGAACTCTTCACATCATAGGACAGAAATGCTATCCATCCTTAGACGGAATGGTAATGCTAATTGGCGACGGAAACATACCAAGCTGGTTGTCAGGAGAATATCTGTCTAGTTCTGGGATGATTGTATGACAGACGTAACCAGCGTCTTTCAACTAGGCGGTTAACTTAGTGTTGCTAAGGGTGAGAACAAAAGATAGATCTTCCTATCTTTGTTTTGAACACAATCGTTTTTTGGGATAAAACAGCTAATATTTATTAAAAATTAACTCGGATGTAATGCTTATTTTTTTCGACAGTGCCAAGTGTTTACAATAATTAGCCACGGGTTGTCAAAATCTAGTTAAAGGATAAACCGCAACACTGGAAATGGTTTACTTCACCGAACACTGTCGGTTTGAAATTACAAACATCCTACACCGTAAGCTTTGAGATTACCGCAACAGCACGATACCAGTTGTTCTTCACCGCAATACCGCATCAAAAAAAAAAGAATCAAAACTGCAACATCGCTAACCCCCAGGCCCCCCTCATTCCGGTAAAAAGCCCTGAACTCACGAGGCTCTTTTACTTTTTCCGGGAAAGTGAATTGAAATTGTGGACTTAAACTTGGAGTTATACAAATGAGAAAATGAGTCGCACTTCTCGAAGAATTATGAGTTACTTTTTCTTGACTCAAAGAAAAAAGAAGTACAATCTTTTTTCAGTAACAGTTAAACGGTAGGACAGGGCGCTTATCCATGCGGATACATAAAGGTGGCCAATTTACGTCATCACTCAGTTGATAATACTAAATTACCCTTTGGCTGAAGAGGCTGGTATGATCTGCTTTGCTGCTGCAGCTTTCCCGCTGAAATCGAAAAGTTCTCCTTTTTTCTTTGCCGCCATGACTAAACTTAAGGCCTTTCTCTGATAAATAATTTTTTACCCTCCCACATCGAGTTTTGAGAACTTTTCGCTTATTTTCACTGCCACGGCTTTTTTAAGAGATTAAAATCTTCTCTGAGGCTTTATGACCGGCATGGTTTTCCTACAACTAAATTACCGGAAGTCGGTCAAGGTTCTCAAATAACTTAATGACCAGCAGTCGCACATTTTTTAAAAAATTTAACAAAGAGAGAACCTATATAATCCAAAGTACTACTTTTCGTTAAGGAACTGCTAAGAGATCCCGAAGGGATTTCTAAATACCATGACTCACGCTCGATTTATGGTTTAACTATTACATTTGTAGGTGATGCAAATAACAACATTACCTTGATGGTAGCCATCTCTTAACATACTTAACAAAAGGCGCCTTTTGTATACACAGTCTCGAGACAGTGAAGTGGAATTAATATTAAACTGGCTGAAGGTAAAGTTGTCTGCGACCGTGAATTTGCGTACGGTTACTTTCATCAACTTCAGGTGACACTGTATAGTAAGAAATGGACGAAAACGTCAAACAACGGCGGTTGATCGTGAAGTGATATCGACGTATTGCAAACGCAAAGAAGGTTACAGATTTAATGCTATTGCATTTTTGTGAAAGCAATCGGGCGGAATGGCTGGACTCTGTCACATGAGGCTAACCGTCGATCACAAGAGCTTGTAAATGAGCAAGTCGACTGAGCAGCAGTTTGAAATTACTCGCTACAGATACAAAACTAATTTCGATTGTAAACCAGCTTTTCATACCAAAAGAGGTTACTTGAAAACATATTCAAGTTTAAAGCTTGTGCTGAACAAATATCGATGATCAAGTGTATTTTGTAAATAGAAGTGGTGAATGGAACGGGATCACGCAACGAGTTTTCTGAATAACCTTAAATCAGCTTTAGTTTAACTATAACTAGAAGAATTCTACTTACCCTTCAAACTTTACCGTAAGAACACACTCCATTAAATTTTCCCTTCGGATCACATCAATATCAGTCCAAAAAGTATAAAACGATGTTCTGTTCATTCCCCGACGAAAATTACATATATTCACGCTGGAGTATCAAATGGACTAGTCTGCAGAGCATGCGCACTGTTTGATTTATAACATACTTGTATCATGCAACAACAAACTAACCGCCAAAAAGTGTGTTGTATCTAAATTAGAAAACTGGCGAGGCAACGGCGATATTCCTCTAGCGGACTCTAGAAATATTTTCTTACAATCCAATGCCAAAGCGACGACTGCTTTTGAAAGGAGACAGTAACACAGTTTCAGCTCCTTGCTGAGCATGAAAAATTGGATCCTTCTGTAGATTTGGAGGTGAGAAAAAATTTTTTTTGTTAACTGCGGTTATCAGCTTTTTCTGAACGCTCAGGACTTGCAATAACCGTAGTAATCTGATGAAGCATAACTTAAATTTGACAAATTCATAGTTTTTTTGAAATAGGTAAGGCTCAAGCAGTAGTTATGTCTCTACAGCTCTCAAGATTCACAAATATGAATCATGGCAAGAGGATTTCTCATTTATACGTCATACCACGTAGTTAAATGTTCTCCACAGATTTGAAGTAGTCAGCTAAAAATGTAAAGTAGGGGCTCGCAAATCGAGCGTCTGACTAGGGGGGTCCGAAACGAAATAAGCGGACAGAATTGGAACGGAATCGCGGCAAGAGTTGTAGTGTACATTGACAGCTTTCGGCCAATGCACTTTTAACAATGCTACATCTCTGTCTTTGAGTAACTAAAAGAACATTTTACGTTCTTATCTGTCTATAACACTAGATAGCTATTGTTTATCGTTTCCTTCAGAAATGATAACATATTCGCTAACTGTTCTCTAAGCGCAAATTCAAGATATGCTCGAAATTGTCTTACAAATGAAATAGAATCATTTTCTGTGGTTTTGTCTAACAAAAGTAACCGGCGCTTGAGACGCGAACAGCCGGCAAAAACGCCGGCCGCCGGCGCTTCCGGAGAAAACTGGTAGTTTGGACTTAAAAGCCTAGCTTACTCACTTCAATCGCTCTGACGAAGGGCTAACGCTCGAAACGTCAGCTTTTGAACTCATTACGGAGGCCAAGTTACGTTATTAACTCGGGTGATACATGCAGTACTAAATTACCCTGTTATACTCACCACAGTTACTTTAGAAACTTACCCCTGTATTCATTTAGCTTATTCACTCATTGGTATGATGTTCGTTGATAACTCTTCATTGCCATTTGTCTTCCACTTGTGTAAAACACTTCATTGAATTGGTGCCTTTCGGTTATGCTCTTTTACAATCAATAAATCTTTGTGATTTTAAGCGCTGTTCACTGGGTTAATTTCACTACGACATATATTTGAGGCGACAATAATGAAAGAACACTGAACGATAAAACTTGAACTTCTTTGCGCACTTTGATTTGCTACTTGTCTCTTTTCCATCGATCTTTTCACTTTAAATCAATCTTGGTGATGTTAAGATGTGCTCTTAACACAGAACACTTCTTCTGTTAGGCATAAAAGGGTAAAAGGATGAAAAAAACTTGCCTCTGTATTTCAGAATGTACTTATCACCTTCTCTTTGTTAGTGCCTGAATTTGCGTCTTATATGAGAGAATGAAAAGAACAATTAGGTGCACTCAGGTTCCCAAGATGAACTCCAAAAAAACCCTTTGTCATTGTAGAATTGTTTTACAAGCAGTCACATTGTGTATCAATTGAGATAAGTTAAGTGTCCCAGGTAAGTGAGTGTTAAGCAGTTTTGATGAGATTGAGCAAAAAAAATTTTTGATCAGTGTACTATTTTCGAGTTTATAGAAGTCAGTTCTGGAGCTATCTTTCTTTTCTTTTGAGCAACGTTCAGCTGTAAATAATAGAATGATATATCATGAAAGCACTTGGCACAGCCACCCTTCAGTTTGCTTCCATTGTAAAGGTTAGAGTTTACATTGGGATGGTAGGGGAAAAATTTGAAAATAGAACCATTCTTACAAAAGTCCTTTCCGTCAGTGATATGCAATTATGAACTGTGGAAAATCAAATGTATATGTTGTGTGTGTGACCTCTCACTTATGAATTAAAAGTATCATTTACCCAAAGTATTTCATTCTTTTACTGCCAGGGATCCCCAGTGAGTTACATTGGTGTCTTTTGGGGGGGGCATCAATTAAGTTTGTTTATTACTGTTGGAAGCTGTTGCTGTCTAGTTGATAAGTCACCATTTAAGTCATTATGGAAGGAAAAGAAATTAAATTTTATCTTGGTATCTTTTTTACCTCAGTAGATATAAAGCAAAAAGTAATTTAAGAATAGAGCAGAAGGTGTGAGATTGATAACACTTCATGTCAACTTCATCTCCTGACCTAATTAATGATTTTCATTATGGAATTACAATGTACACGGTACAGTTTTTTTGCAGTTCCAAAATTGCGTATTTGTCATCAAGTCTACTTACACTAGTTCTTTCCCAAAGCTAGAGGGATTGTTTTTGTAATTCAAATGTTGTTTTCAAGCTGCTATCATGACCAAAAGTGACAAGTCTCTTTGCCGCTCCATAAAAAAGGAAAATATATTCATGGTTTGCATCAAAGCAAAAATATATTGTTCACTGATAGTAAGAGGGGTTCTTACTAGTCTTAAGAGATTCAGTGGCCAGAGTCTATTTCTGTCGAAGTTGCCGTAAGAGCTTGTTTATGAAAAATATCGTGGACAGTCTATCATAGCATTGCACATTGAACATCGATCCCTGAAAAGCTGTTGAGTTTTGAGTGTGGTCCTTCCTCTGCCTTACCCCTTTCCTCCTCTTCTGGCTGGTTGAAGCACACTCCATATCTTTGCCTTCTAGCACGCATCAGCACTGACAAGCAAAGCAGTCTCAAATGGATTGCTCCAATTTGATTGGATTACAGCCTTCACAGGTGTTCAGTGGAAACATATTTATGTAAACAAATGCCAATGCTGCGAAAAATTTCGAGTCGTTAAAGTGTTAAAATGCATTGTCAAATAAACTTATCTTGAGATTATGATAATAATTAAAATAAATTATTATACATGTATATTTGAAATCAGTGTTGATTAAGCCCTTAGAAAATATATACTTTTGCAAGGTTAGTGTGTATAATTCTCATGCCATCTCAGTTTTAATGAAACTGTTAATTTTCCTTCTGTGATACCTTAAGGGATCATTTATTCTAAAATCATTATTTCTCAAAATGTGAGAACTATATCAGATATAAACACTTCAAAAATAAGTCATTATTTCACATATAGAATTTTTCATTATTATTTTTTGTTTGTCAAACATTGTACAAAGTTTACAAGCACTAAGGGCCTCCATTGCAAGTGCAAGACAAATAAATGCAACTAGTAATACATTTTTTAAACATCAGTATCTTACTATAGGGTGTAGGTCCTCTATACATAAGGTCTTTTAACCAAAAGAATGTACCAATACTTTCAAGTATGATTTACTTAGCAATGTCATTAAAGGGTGAGTGTGTTTTGGAAGAATTGAAATAAGTTGATTATTGAATCAAGAAAATGGGGGTATATGTGTCATTTCTTAGCCAAGAGATACATGATGAGAATTCAAGTTGTTCTTCAAGAGTATTTTGGGCAGATAAGATTTTAACTTTCCTTTAGGTAGATTTAGAAAAAGTATTGAATATCAACCTGGTTTGTATACATTGAACCAGTGAAACATTTTTACCATAGTATTGTCATCTTGATCTGTTTGGTATCTCTTGTTATTTTGGAAGGAAATAGAAGCCCAAAAAAAGCTTAAAAATTTGCTTTCCAGCAGTTTCAGGTTTTTCTGATTATCAATCAGCCTACTGTGGACAATAATTATTACTTAAGCAAGGCTGATTAGTCAGCAGAAATTGTTTTCTTGCTGTCAATAGATATTTCAAAGTCTTTGTGGGCAGTGTTTTAATAGTGTTGTGTTGTGCTCTATATCTAGGATTATTGACACAGTCTGTGATATGAGAGTTTTACACAAGGAATAATGAGTTAAGTGTTCACATAGCAAAACAACTTATGACAAAGCGAGGAAACCACACATCGATATTATTTGTGAAATGTTAAATGTTATTGCATTTTAAGGAAAAAGGCATTCAGGCATGAGAGAGCTTTGTTGTGTTGTGGCTTTGGAGATAAAATGATTATCAAAGTTATTGTGTTGTAGCCAATCTCTACTTTAAGATTAGAGATTAGCAGACTGGAAATTGAAATTGGGCAGCATGTTACTGATTTTTATCAATGGGTCATTCATCATAGTTATGTGTTAAGTGTCTCTTTTGTCAAGGTGCCAGAATTCCTTCACGCTTATACAGCTCCCTCACATAACAACAACAAATTAGCTTAGATTGATAATATTGTGCCTTGTATCTCAGAGAAATCTTTCTTGGAGATGGATTTATTATTGTAATGTTATTTTTTTTCAATTGTAAAATCTACTTTGTGCAGGTGTATTCTGTAATCAAGGCATTGGGATATTTGTTGGTTTCATTGTTTCGGCTCATTGTTAGATCTGTTTTTTGGTTTTGATCCTTTTTTTTCAGTTTTTGGTGACTTTTTTCCCACAGTTTTGCAGTTTCTAATAGGTCCTAAGGCCCCTCTCTTGGCCCTGGTTGTTTGAAGAGTAGATAACTCTATGTACTGGATAACACTGTGCATTGGATAAATCTCTATGTGGTGAATAGGTTTTGTTAACAGTTATCCACTGGATAATGATTTATCGGTTGGATAGCAATATTGCTATAACAATGGTACGATTGGGCCCTGCTGTCTTTATTTTTGAGTATGGTAGTTTTTAGAATCAGACACTCAAAGAACACTTTCTGAATCCCAAGATCTACTGTCACAGGTAACCTGTTTTTACTTGCATTTGTCCATTTGTTGACATTTTTTCTCTGCAAAGCTATCACACAGATTGTGTTTGTTCAACCCTCTCATTGCTTTTTACCTAAATAAGAATGGCCAGTGTTACTTGAGTTAACACAGAATTACATACTTGTTTTTGCTTGTGTCTGTGGTCTAAACTCCTGTGCATACTGTGTGGGATATTCTATTGGTAAAACATGATGACTTAGACCCATTCAGATACAGGGTAAGCTTTTGATTGTTAAATACATGTGGTACATGGTTTTAATACTGTTTAGGGTTTCTATACAACAGATCTGGATGATATTTTGTTAATCTCTTTAACTTACAGCTGACAATATGAGTAGATCTACCTTTTTCTCCTTTTGATCATAGCATATCTTAACATTGAAGCTGATTATATTGATTCTGCGCTGATTTGAAAATTTACCCACATGCAGTCATCTCTAAGCTGTAGTCAGCCAATTTTGGTGAAACCAGGTACATCCAAAGTTCAGTATCATTCTTAAAAGTTCTGAATTGACTTGACTGCTGCCACTGAGAGGACTAAAGGCACTCTCCTGTTTGGGAATAAGGCCATGTTGTAAATGCTAATGATGTTATTGTGAAACTAGCTGAACTGGACTTTGCTTTTTCTGAGTGACTCCTTGACCTTTGGTTTTACAATAGAGCTTTGTTTTGCAGAAATAATCCTGATTCTATGTACATGTAGGGCATGCTTGGCTGTTTGCAGTTCCTGCAAAAAGAATTGCTTAGGTTTGCAAGTGGATATTACATAATAGTGAAAGGCACTCGGTATATAATTTCTGTTGATTCCATTACCCTTGTGTGAGCTACAAGCATGCCATAGATGTACATAGTATTAGAATTACTTCTGCAAAACAAAGCTCTATTGACTTGCTGTCCATTGCGGTACCTTTAAAGAGAGTCGAAAATAGACTAATTTGACACCTGAGGAGAGATGAGTGATGCATTTTTTCTTTTTGTTTTTCTGCTACCAAAGTAGCTTTAGAGCATAATTTATTTGTATTGAGCAATTTTGTACCAAAGCAAACAGAGTGTGAGGCCTTTAAAAAATTCTCACAATGAGTCAGGGTAGTTTTCCCTACTGAAATGTTTTGAGCTTCAACAGTGACATAAATATTTATGTTAAGTTATTTTGATACCAATAAACATCAATTATGGATGAAAAAGTTTTGTTGAGACAGCCCTTCGCTCAGCAATTTCTACATTACCTTTACTTTGAGTATATTGCTGTTATTAGTTTAGTGCAAAAGAGTGACATGGTTGAATTTTAGTTGTTCATATTGGTTCCATCTTAATTAGGATAAATCAGTAGACCATGGTTCAAGTCTACCATATTCATAATATTGTCTCTTACAACAAAGCCTTAAATTTCAGTCACCATACTGTCTCATTTTGATATTATGTTTTTTTTTTTGGGGGGGGGGGGTGGGGGCCCTAATTACTACTTTTTTTTTCCATCAGTGTTAGATATTTTTTCCTTTGTTTCAGCATAGACTATAGATGCCGGAGGTGAGGAAAAACAAATAGGCGAAACTAATTGTTATTGCACCAAGGTTACATTTGTATTCAAACCAGATCCTAAACTTATCCAACCCATTTCAGCCTGTTGATGGTAATAGTTATGTTAGGCATTGCCACACGTTTATCACTACTAAATTTCCCATAGATGTACATAGTATTAGAATCGCACAAAATTTGAAAATTTGCGATCGAAGCAATGGCCGGCGTTTTAAGTAGGTTTTCTTTCGCTACCGCAGCTGAAAAACAGCTCAAACAAAGAAAACACTGGAAAAAGCACTGCTTTTTTGGTTGTCAATTTGGAAAAAAGTGGTGTTGAGAGAAGGAAATTGCCAAGGAAATCGAAAATTACGACCTGACCCAGCTTAACACTTTGCTCGAGCGATCCAATGCCGAATTTCAAAACAAACATGCTTAAACCTCGGAAATGACGATCCCATTTCATCGAAAGTGATTCGGACACAGACTGAACAATTCCCTGAACATTTTAGCCGGACTTTGAACTTTTTTGCGCCTTAAAGATGTAAAGATATCTTTGCATATTATTGTTTTGATCGTAGGCGGTTGTTTTGACCTAACGCACGGTTTGAATAAATTATTTTTGCACTTGGTGCGCGCGCTTTGCTTATGCTTAATTATGATAAGCCATCTCGTATTTTTCCATGTAATCACATTATTTTTCTCGTGCAATTTGGAATAAACAAGCACTTTTTAATTTTTTCAAAGACCACAAATTGTACGAGCCCTACGGGCTCGTGCAATTTTGTTAGTCTTTAAAAAAATTTACTCGTGCTTGTTTATTCCAAATTGCACTCGAAATCATGTGATTACCTATACGAAGCTGAATACTGTCAACAAAAACACTCCTTGTAGCGCGCTTCAAATTTCGAAACTTTATACTCGTTTACACTTCCAAAGAGCTTTTAAAACATTTCTTGGCTGCTTTATTGCCAGATATGAAATGTTCACAATAACATGACAGCGACTTTTACTTCAGTTGGACGATCATGAGCATAATATTTCCTATAAAATTGTGGTTATTTGGTGAAAATCGCTGGCAAGTGTGCTAAAAGTTCTGGCTGCCACTGGCATCCAGCTATTATTTTGAACCCTTCCTATTACCGTCAAAAGGCTGAATTGCCTTATATTTTACAATAAATACTGAAAATGTATAAAATTGCTATAGTACAGGGTATATCTGAAGGGAATTGAGAAAAGTACTAAGTTAAGAATCAATAGTATTATGTACGCATATTTACACTGGGTTGTTGATCGCCAGTCTTTGTTTACAGTACTCTTTGATTATTTGTTAACTTTCTGTTACCAAAATAAATTGAAGCAAACAACCACTAAAACTGAATGTGTTACAAAATTTTTTATTAAGTGAAAGCTATCAAGGTTACACTATATCATGGACTTGTCTAAATATTACTCTGGTTGAGCTCACACAAATGCAGATAAATTGCTATGGCCTTTGACAATTGTGCCAAAGTAGCTCACATTGAGATGGGGGTGTCAGGAAATACGTGAAGACAAGCTCTTTAAATATGGATCTAATTTTTGGGGATTCAATGGTTTCTTGTTTGTTACCCACTGCCCTTTGGATGCTGCACCCTTTGAGCTCAGATGGCTTGAACATATGCTATACTAGTTAAATGGCAAAGTTCTTAGCAGACATCACCTTAGACCAGAGTGCAAGGGTTTCATCAACGCCAAAGGGATTCATTGTAATCGGTGTTACATCAACTGCTTTATCTGTCTCTGCTGGAAAAGGTGTTCACACTACCATTGCAGTAGGGGCAGTGCTTAGATTAAGGTGGGGAGTTACTGGTGACTGAACTGAAGAGGTTTCCTGGTGCTACAAAGAATGGCTGCTAGATTATCTATCCTCAAGGATTTTTTCCAAGGGTCTCTTGGATCTTTACCAGATCCTCCTTCATGGCAGGCTGTTTGGTACAAAGCCACATTGGTGTATGGGAGAGCTGATAAGCCTTGGTTGAATTACCAGTGGACTGCAAACTGGGCTTGTATTCACTGGGCTGGTTAGAACTAAGTAGAACTGTGGTGGATGTGGACTTTTGGCGCTATGCAGAAACTCACAAGTGTAAGACACCTTGTCATACATCTAATCTTTCTACTGAAGTGAGGCCTTTGCATTGGAAATTCTTGTCCATGTTCCCTATCCTCCCTACTGATTTTGAGATCAAATGGTCCTTTGATCAAAGTAGCCAGCAAGCCTGGTGTTCTTGAGTTTCTCTCCTACAGTGTAAACCTTCCCTCCTTATTCCTTTTACACATCACAGAGTTCTACCATAGCCCTCTTTGCTTATAAACCATGCAGGACACACTATGCTTTTTAGCTTATGATTCATAGCTCTAATTAGTTTAGCACATTTAAAAAGCAATGTATCTTTTTGCCCAGGTAGAGATCTATAATGAAAAGTCAAGCCTAAAACTTTTGACATTTGTCTGGGAATTTCAAATCCTGCCCTGTGGCAACCATGTTTACACTGTAATTTATTCTTAAACTAATTTAAAGTAGATAAGGGTGATTAGTGCTTATAATTTAAAAAAAAAAAATTATCCTTGCTTATGAATGCAGTTGCTTTGGATTCAAAGGTAGTTTGACATGCCCTGACATTTCTCAGTTCTGCATCAGTGAAATGAAAGTCAACAAAAGGCTTACTGAGTTTTCTTCAGTAGTTTGACTTGTTTTGTTTGCCCTGTCTTTTCTTTCAACAATTTTCAATTGGAAATGTTTCAAGTTGTGTAAAGGAACTTGTAAAACATAAAACCTAGGAGATTTATCTTTTCCTTGTAACTTAAGCAGTCTGTCTCAACTCTGTTTTCTCACTTGCAATGTGGCGTCATTGTGGTGCTCTTTGTTTATAATGGTAATAGGACCGAGTAGAGTCCAATTTGGTTATGAGTAATCTGTAGTCATATGAGTGATTAACAAAATTGGAGGACCACAAAGTGGGAGTCTGATTTGTCAATCAGGAGTATGATTACAGACAGAATTGGACAACATGAAGTCCTGTTACCAATTAATCATAACCATTACAATTTCCGAAAAAAAAAAACATTAAGGACAAACATCTCCAGTAGGGACAATGTCTAAAGTAAAAAATTTGGACATTTCCCAGTTTTTTTTTGGTTTTTTTTTTTCAGGGTATGTGGTCGCAGCTATGATTATTGTGATCAATTCTGTGATTGGTGGATTTAGCTGTGTGGACTTAGTGTGATTGGCTGACTCAACAGTCCAACAGCCAACTGCCCCATTACACAGTCTGATCACAAATGTATAGAAATATAAGGTAGCCGATGTACCAATCACATTTGAGGAAATTGTAATGGTTATGATTAATCTTTTTTTTTATTTTCATATTGTCAATATCATTCTTGGCTACAACAGTTGATTTTTGAAGGACATGATATTGCAATGAAACTGTTAAAAAAGTAGGTACTGAAAGGTTACATTCATTGTCTCTTTCTGCAGGTATTTTTCCTTGCAATGTGCAGTTGATGCAATTTTGTGGCAAACTACTGAGAGCAATATTCAGAGGAAAAAGTTAGTTCTAAGCTATAACCACATCCTAAGGTAGAAATACCAAGATGTAGACCAAGATCCATACCCCAGGTTTGGTGCATTAATATTATAATTAAGCTAATACTAAGATTAAAGGATGTTACAACTTGCTATACAGTGACTGAAGTTTACTAGTTCCCAATTTTGAAAGTTAAGTAGCCATAATTTTCTTTTCTAGTGGCCATGGTGAACAAAACAGTCACAGCTTGGAGTGTAATAGATGTAAATGGCTGTACTTTTTGTATTATGACATTAGGTGAATGTGTAATGTTGTTGCATAGAGCTGTACATACACAGCATGGACATGGAATTTAATTTTTTCCCTTTTAATGATATATACTGTAGGTCATATATTATCATAATCTCCAAGATTGCTGAGGAACATGTTGTAGAAAGCTATGTAAAACCCGCTGTGCTTAAGAAAATCGACTTGCAATAATTTGGCACAATCCCTAATTTGAGTACCACACATGCTCTTATTAACATAACACACAAGCTGTACGCAAGTATCAATGGAAATAGAGCTACCAACTGAGTTGTTTTGTTTGATTTCCAAAAGGCTTTTGACCTTATAAATCATAACATCTTGGTACAGAAATTGTTAATGTGACGTCCCACGTCTAATTGTGTGTTGGATCATAGACTTTCCGATGAACCAGAAGCAACGTGTCAAACTTGCAAAGAATGCCACTCAGAATGGTCTTCTGTTCATGCTGGGGTGCCCTAAGGGACAAAGTTGGGCCCGTGGCTCTTCATTATAATGATCAATGATCTTAGTGTTTAAAGAGTATCTATGTGGAAATATGTTGATGACATCACTGTTTTAGAGGTGTAAGAGTACAGCCATCCAAGTAACATTCAAGCTGCTGTAGATAGTCTTTCCAGACAGTCTCTATCCAATGACTTCCAACTCATTGAAAGTAAATGTAAACAGATCAGGGTCTGTTTTGCAAAGAAAAATTCTAATTCCTGCCTTTATTGCTTAAGGCAACTTAAGAGATTGAGAGTTGCTCTGAAAGAACTCATTCTATTCTACTGTCTGTGTGTCCAGACCCATCTGGAGTATGCTTGTCCAGTTTTCACCGTGCACTACCAGCTTACCTGGACGACAATTTGGAATGTCTACAAAGATGTGCTATTCAGATTATTTACCCTACCTTGTCTTATGCTGAAACACTCAGCGTGCCTGATTACCTACACTATCTGAAAGAAGAGAAGAAATCTCCTTGAAACTCTTCATCAAGATCTCTACAAATAGGGAACACAAATTGCATTCACTCTTGCTAGAAGTAAACATATCTACTTACAGCCTTAGGAACCAAATGCAATCTAAACTATCAAGATGTAGAACTGAATGTTGCAAGAACAGTTTTATTCTAAGTCATGTTTTTAATAACTAGATATTTAATTAATTGCATTCATATTTTTATTATATATTTTATTATAGGGTCTTTATAGTTTTCTTGTTGTGTATATATATTAGCAATTGTAAGCTAGACATAATTCAGCCAATGGCTGCTATGTTTTTAGTCAATAAAATTATCTATCTATCTAAGACATATTATTTTCTTTAGAAGCTTATGTTTCTTGTCTTCTTACTTTATTCTAGAAAAAAGAGAAGAAAAGTGTGATCTACAAATCTCCATTCATCATGTGTGATAAAGCTGCATATGACAAGCAAAGCAAGTGCTCTTATCTTCTTAAGAAGTTGCAAAATTTCTCTCTCCATGACAAGATTGTGGATGAAGGTGACAGTATTGAGCAGTTGACTCAAATCATTGGTGTGGTCAAGGGCTGTGATGAAGGTCAAGCCTATTTTAAAGCTGCACAACAATATGTTGTGCAAACTATGATAGGGCTATTAGAAGGCTCTGGAACCCACTTTATCTTTCTACCTCCTGAAGGTGATTTGTTTTATGAATCAAATGCTCTCTATCTCTTAAGTCTCCTGGCTTTTCAAACTGGAGACACTGCTTGTTTGGAGGAAATTGCAAGCTTCCCTCAAGGTTATCCTAGAGATGGTTATTTGATGATCAGTGTTGGAGTGATGTTAAATCAGAGAATGAAGTATAAGCTTGGCGAAAAATGTTTTTTAAGTGCATTGAGTTACTTTGAACATAAACAGAATCATCTGGGCACTGTTGTTGCTACTGTGAATTTGGCAGCCTTCCATAAGATCTGTGGAGACTATCAGAAAGCTCAGTCTTATTGTATTGCTGCAGTTGGGTTGTGCTGGGATTTTACAAGGACCCCAGCAACTGATGTTAATTTGAAAGTAGTATTCAGACTTGCTATCTTGTCTCAAGAACTCATAGACCACAAAAGTTATCATGGTATTCTGAGAGTTGCTGTGAAATTTGATATTGACCAGATTAGTGATGCTTTCGTAGTGAAGTACATGAAGCAGCTGATGACTTTGCAACTGAAAGAACATGAAGGTGAACAGATTGAACATGACGAACTAGAAGAACTTGCCTTGCAACTCATTGGAGCAGATGCATTCCCAAAAACACAGCCACTGAATGCTGACTTCATACTAACTTTTATGATGTTGGCAGACATGTATTGCACCATCAAGTGCTTCAAAGAAGCCAAGCAGTTAATTGACAAGTTGGAGTCAACATTCCTGCATGTCACTGGTGGAAATTGCCCACTCTTTGGTTTCTTACAGTACAAAATTGGTCACTTCAAATTTAATTATGGAGAGGCTAGTGAAGCACAGAGTAATCTCATTAAAGCTGAGCAAATATTCATCCACTACTTTGGTATAGAACATCACATGGTTGGATCATGCAAGAGTCTACAGGGTGCCTGTGCCTTGCAGAAAGGAAAACAAGAGGAGGCCCATTATTGTCTAAAGGAGGCTCGTAATGTTTTTGAGAGAATAAATCACCACCACCCAAAAGTAGGCGAAATTATTTTAAAGTTTGCTCATCAGGAGAGTGAGGATGGAAATTTTGAGAATGCTAAATTAGCCATTGAAGAAGCATTGGAAATGTTCATATTGTCTTGTGGTAAGGTCTCCCTTCAGACAGCCCTTGCCTATCTTCAAGGTGCATCTATTCTGCAAAGGAAAGGAGAATTCATGCAGTCAGCTTTGGATAAAGTGAAGAAAACCACTGACATCTTTATACTCCATGGCTTGCACCATGATCATCCAGATGTTGCCTTCTGCCGCTGTTTACAAGGCCAGTTATTGCACTCCCTAGGTCAAGTCAAAGAAGCTGAAGAGGAGTTTCTCTTTGTACATCATCAGCTATCATCACAGGATGACTTGTCTATGAAGACCAAGGTTATTGCCCCTGAACTTTATCGAATGTTCTTTTTGGTAGACGCTGATGGTCTTGCCCTGAGAGGTTCTCACTGTTCCCACTTTCTTTCTCTTGTCAGTCTGGCTCATATGAAAACAGGAGATGAAAAAATGGGTCATATGAGAGAAATTTACAGCTGTTTAGAAGAGCTAGACTCCAAGTTCCTGACAGTTTCAGATTATTTGGGCAAACATGTGCACTGTGCATTGCAGAGAATTTTGGAGGCTGATATCCAGGTTTCTTGGATTTTGATTCCTGATTCTGCTAAACTACTAGAGTTCTTCTCATCACCATACAGTGGTAAGGAAGGGAGGCCATTAAGAGATTATGAAGATGTGTACTTGATGTCATCATGCAGTAACAGTGAAAAGAAGCCACATTTTCTTCTCTTCTGGAAGACATCGAATGTCTTGGAAACTGGAGACTTGGGCTGTGTTACCTCTTCCTTCCGTGAAAGTGTTAAACTACTGTGTCTACAACCCAAGTTTAGAAAAACCTTTCATGAGAAACAAGAGTTTTTCATGAAGCTGCCAATTCAAGAGCAATCACCTGCTCTACCTTCCCTCTCTTCCCGAATTGACTCTCTTCCACTTCTAGTCGAGTTAGAGTTATCAAAATTGCACAACCAGCGTGATAGCATTGTTAGTTCTCCCACTGCATCTCCTCTTTGGCCTTTGGCACATGTGTCCTACATTTCCTATAGATTTTCTTCATCTGGTAAGGCACTGCTTCTTTTTTACAAGTGTATTTCAAGTTTGGGTAGAACACTAGAATTGTCTGAGGTGCTCAGCATTTCAACTCCTGAGGTTTCATCAGCTTTACAGAGGAATTGTGCAGTCCACTTTACTTTTTTGAAGCATATCTGTGCCTCCTTGTCTCTGGCTGTTGAGGAAGAATCTGTTTATGTAAAGTGTCGAGCTGTAAAAGAAAGTGGGTCAACTTGTATTTGTTCCTCTGTGAGAAGTGCTTTGAAGAGCATCACAGAGTCTCTTGAATCTGATTTTAGAGGATCAGTCTTGGAACAAACTCTATGTTTACCGTGTGTGGAGGATGGTGGTGGAAATTGTAAGAAGCCATCCAAATGTTATTGTCACTGTAAGGACTTTCAAGATGAATCTTCCTGCAATTCTGACCAAAAGTTGGCTTTACATGAACAAACCAATTGGGAACCAGAATCTGATGTGCTTAAGATAGGAACATCTGTTGACCTGTCACAGACTGAGGTAATTAAAATTTTTACTTTGTGATTTAAATCATTAAAACAAGTAGGCTCACAGGCTAAAAATTCTCCAGGGGCGGGTTGTTCAAAGCTAGGTTAAGATAATCCAGGGTTGGTGTGAATTCTGATTTCAGATCTGATAGCTTTAAAAGAAAATTCAGTTGAATTCTTTTTGTCTAGAATATGATTATTTGATGCTCTATAAAGAACACGGGAAACTATCCCAAAAAAGCATTTGAATAAATGAATAAAGAAATCCAGATTAAAATTTAACCTTGGGTTAGCACAAATCAACCTTCAAACAACTGGGCCCAGATAAATATTTGTTTTGGCATGATGTAAATGTATACATGTTTGTACATGGTGTAATCTTGTTTCTTTCTCTTTCTGCCTTTGAAGAAGGCAGAGGAGGTGGTTATCTGGTTAAGGAGTCAAAAATTTTTTGTTCTCATTATTTTGTTCTTGTTCTTGGTCACTCTTTAACCCTTTAACTCCCAACATCTGATCGGAAATTCTGCCCTCTGTGGCTTCTACACATTTCCTTATAAATAAGTTACGAGAATTTGGTATTAGATCAAGATAACAACTTCTACCTGATACATTTGAGTATTCTCATTACCTGTTTGCTGGATAATGAATGGATATTGTAGAGAGAAGTTACTTGTAAATCATTTGTTAAAGACATAAAAGTCATTGATTAAGAGTTCACAAAGGGTAGAATTTCTAGTATAAAATAAGTCCATTTTCAGCAGGATCTTTTTTATTGAAATTGTTGTCTTTTCTGTGATATAATGAAAAGAAAGTGCAAGTATCATTGTAGATTTACCCAAACTGGGAGATGCTGAGGTGAAATTAAGTACAAAAAGATTAATATGATAATGACGTAATGTATTATTTTTATTTGCTTTGAATTGACTATGGTTTGTTTATTTGATAGGATACTAAAAGCTCATCATTCATTGTCCACTCTGAAGACAAGATTGGTACTGATGTTTGTGTAAACCTTTTGGAGTGTATTTTGAGAAACAGACAGTTATATTTAGAAGTACAACTTTCTGGCATAAACAATGGATTATATACTACTGATGGTACAGAAGAACATGTTAACTCTCTTTTAACTCCTGTGTCAACAAATGAAAAACCAGAGTTTATGCAGAAAGCTTTGCCATCTGTGGAGAATGTCCATGGGGAAACATATTCAGGAAAAGAGACAGGTAATATCTCAGACACATCATCAACTTCACAGGCAATCTTTGTCAGCGGTCACTACCATGAGAGTGCAGCAGTGAAGTCAAATTGTGAGGAGGGTTTAATTGCAGAGTATCATCCTAGCTTAGAAACCAAAGACAATTTGCCACAAAATGAAATTCCTCAAGAGACTTGCAGTGTTCAAAGCATTGAAGCATGCTCTAACAAAGAGGAGTCAAGGGAGAATCGCAGAATTGAATTTTTTCATAGTCCTGAACTTCCATTGGCCACAGAGAATGGTAAAGGCACCATTCCCAATGGCAACCTGATCTGTGAATTGCAAGATGAAGTCATGTTCTACCAGGATCAATGCTATGAACTAAGAGAAGAATTAATAAAATTGAAAGAGAAGTTGAAGCTCTGTGAGGAGGAGAAACAAGGTCTTCAAGCTGAAGTAGGAAGACAGTTATTTTTGGAAAGCAAAGAAAGACGATGCAGCAAAAAGGTTTATCAACCCCCCAGTAAACATGCCAGTGGAAGGAGTAAGCCTGTTGGAGTTAGAGGTGCATCCCATGACTTTTCAGGTACGGATGCTAAGCTGCTTGGTGGTGTAAATCCTTTAGACAAAGCAGGTAAATACTTTTTTAGAATGGATGCTGTGGCTATTTTGCTCCAGATATGATTCATATAGACTGTATGTTACTTCTACTACAAATCTGCACTATTGAAGTACATTACTTATCATATCCAAAAGATAATCACCAGAAAGCATGCTGGATTGGTAAAGGTTATGACTCTCTGTCTTCATCTCTCAATAATGCACCTCAAAAGGTAGATGTTGTACAATCTGGAACCTTGTCGTATAGCCATTAATCAGTATATCAAACTACAACAGTACTGAAACTTGGTACTGTACCTTTATTTATAAATTCCACTACAAAAAAAAAGGCTCTCAAAATTTGACGTTTCTTGGGATAAGTATTGATGCATGCATCATAGTATTCTAAGAGTTACCCCACATTTATCTTGTTTGCATTTTTTTTGCAGGTTTCTCGATTCAACAAAGACTTCAGGAGATCTCACTTTCCCTATCAGAATTGGAACTAAGCAGAATGAAGAAGCTTGTTCAACCCATATTGGATGGCTTTAGACTTGCCAGGATCAGGGAGTGCTCAGAGTTGTTTGAGGAATTAGAAAGAAGAGGGGAGTTTTCCTGTTCCTTTGTTAGAGATCTTCTAGAAAGAATCCATCGTTTTGATCTTGTAGAGAAACTTGTTGAACCTTTTCATAATGGTGAAGAATCATCTAGAAGGGAATATTGTTCACCTCAAGAGAGCAAACAACTGGATGACATGTCTGAAAGTGTTTCTGGTGTCAATAGTAAACAATGTGATGAAGTGGAAGAAGGGAAAGAAATATTTGACAACACTGAAGTTGATGAAGAGCACAAAGTTTGCAACAATTCCAACATAAACTCATTTAACAGTGATAGTGAGGGAGCTGCTCTCACTTTTCATACAGAGAATGCAAGTGGCTCAAATTTTTTCGGTGATGTGGATCTGTCAGAAGAGAGATATGATTCAGCCTCAAGCTTGTCTCAGTCATTTGATGTGCCAAGTATTGGATTGGAATCTCGAGAGAGGTCTTGGTCACCTTCATTTACAAGTGAACAATTTGACCTTGAAAAGCTGAAAGGAGCATGTGCTGCTAATGGCAAAAGGGACAAAGAAGTTACACATGATTTTTCTTTTCCTGATGGTGCAGAGACACAGTTTTATTCTCATCATCACTTAAATGACAATGTAGATGGTGCAGTTAATTTACCAGATAGAGCCCAAGATAGTTTAAAGCAAGAAGACTTAACTAGTTTGAATCAAGATTCAATTCCTAACAAAGATTCACCACAGAGGCAGAGTGTTTCAGGTGCAAGGTTCACTGCTCAAAAGGACACAGCCACAGATCAGTCTGACTCTCATGTGAGCAATCAGTCAAAGAAATGGGAGCACTTAGGGGCCAGGCCAAGAGACAGACCTCTTAAAACAGACAGATGTCCAGAACCTTCTTTGCTAAACTCATTGGAAGACTTGGTCCCTCAACAAGTTGCTGGACCTGTGGCTCATGGAGTGGCCAACACATTCTTAGAAAGACACTCAGAAGACAAACATCTTCATGAAAGTTTATATTACACTAACGCTGAGAAGATGTTGACTGAGAATTCTTCATTACAAGGAGCTTCTCATTTAGACAGTGTGATAAACTTGACTGAGTCAAATAAAGCTCAACTGTACTTTGGTGAATGTCAAGTTCCTTTTAGGCCAGATCCATATTCTCAAACATATGCGTCATTGTTCCCTCAGACTAGTGGAGCATTTATTGGAGGAAATAATAGTTCAAACACTGGCTTCAACTTATTGAATCCTAATGTAGCCAACAACTTTGTGCCTCTTACAGGACTGCAAGATGGGACTTTTCCATCTTTGCAAAGAGATGAACATTTTCATTCTGGGTTCACTGGTTCAGGATTGACCTCTGATTTCATGCAGCCCACAGGATCTCAAATAGGTGCCTCAAACACATTGAATTCCAATTTATCAATAAATGACTATGCTCTTGGTACACGAGAGCCTCAAATACCACCAGATGGGCATTTTACAAGTTTGCCAATTAATCCACCAATTCACTCAGGGTTCAATGGTTCAGGCTTCACTTCTGACTTGACAGGGTCCACAAGGCCTGAAATGACACATTCTGCAACTGGTACACATAGAAACAGTGACTTTAGTGGCAGTGCATCAATGTTACCTTCAACAATAAATTCTGGATTATTAGTAAGTTCATCAGTTAACAAGCAAACCTATGGTTTCCCTCCAGATGCTTCCCCAACTTCATCTTCAGGAGCAAGGGTTAATGGATCTGACAGCAGGCTTTTTTCAGATTCAGAGTCAAGTAGAGTTAGTCTGTTATTGCCAGTCACAACAGGCAGGGATGGTTTGAATACATCTGAAGAGGTTAACTCTAGTAGCAATGCAATGAATGCATCTGGTGATCATTTGGCTTCTGGACATTATAGAGAAGGAAGCAGGGCCTATAATTCTTCAAGCTCTCACATGATATCTGGTACTGATACAGGGGAGAGTCAATCAGGCGAAACTGAAGATTCAGTCACAAACAGAAACTATGGTACAGAGTCAGTAGAGTCTACAGATAACTCCTTGCTTGAATTGGAACAGCGTGTTGAAGAAGCTTGTGCAATGGTGGAAAGAGTGCTTAGGGAGAGAGAAGAAAGAGAAGAGTTTGGTCGGGAAATTGAAAGAAAAGAGCGAGAAATTCGAGCAGAGAGAGCACGAAAGAAGAGAGAAAGAGAAGCAAGGGAGCTAGAGGAAGCCAGAGGATGGCCTCAACAGCAGGAACCAGTTACTGGACAATCTTTATGGCTTTGTGAGCATTACCAACGTCATTGTAGAGTACGTTTCCCTTGCTGTAACAACTTCTATTCATGCCACCGTTGCCATAACAATTCCAAAGAATGTGACAATGAGGAAGCTAAAGCAAGTCATGCAACTCACCTTAAATGCAGCTATTGTCATCATGAACAAGAGGTGATGAAAGGTTTTTAGTTATGTTGTAAATTACAGTTATAAGAATTGCCATAGTTTTTTTTATTGGGAGTGGTAGAAAACGTATAGGAGGAGATTCATGTCCTTCTTTCCAGTAACTTTTGTTAACTGTTTTGGTGAGTTATTAATTACAATACATTCTCCACTGTTGCAAACTCACTTTGCATGTGTATGCACAATTTTAGTTTCCATTTAAATAAAAATTAAGCAAAACAAACCTCACTGCAAAGTCAGATACCAAAATGTTTTCTCCTTTCCATGGCAACTATACTGGCCACAGGTTGGAGTGCTGTTCTCTCTGATGAATGAGACAATCTATGTTAAGAACTTTGTGATCATAATTCCCACTAACTTAGAATGTGAGACTTACGATTTTCCAAATCATTTCCTTTCAGATTGGTGAAGACAGTGGCAAGTGTCGTAGCTGTGGAGCAAAGATGTCAGCATACTTCTGTGCTATTTGTAAACACTTTACCAGCATTGACAAAAATCCATATCATTGTGAAAAATGTGGAATATGCCGGTAACTGACCTGACAACGTTTTAAGTTAATAAAAAACTTTGCTGTTGTGTTTTTCACAACTTTTTATGTTTTGAAGCCACATGAGCTTTTTTGAGGCTCAAAGTTTCACTTTTCTTGTTAGTCATCTTTTTGGCAACCTACAGGTGTAGAATCGTAGAATGGTCACCAGAAAGTAAACACTTAAACAGCTCACATTTTGCCTAAATCTTTTTTTTTTCTCAATCCTACCTTGAAGCCAGCTTTACAAATTTGATTTTTCTACCTCTTAAAGCAGGGCATTGGTCTTATTATGTCATGTTTTTCTTTGTAGCATACATAAAGACAAATCGTTCCACTGTGATGTATGCAATGTCTGTCTTGACAAACGGCTTCAAGGAAAGCACAAGTGTAGGCCAGACTCTGGCCATGATGAATGCTGTATCTGTTTAGAGGTGAGCTGGTAAACTTCAAAATACTCAACCACTGGTTTCTTAATCATTTTTATTATTATTGTTACTATTACTGATATATTTTTAACAATTTTCCTTTCCACTTATTTTCCCATGAGTAAATTATCCCACTCTGTAAGTGTAACACTGTGTTCTTTCCAAACTGATGTATTGAAAATCACTTTCACACATGCTGTGTTCTGTGACCACTTAAAATTATACCTTCTGACATTTTGTCGTTTTTTTGTGAGAAGAAATATAAATGTAACACTTAAGATCCTGACATACTTTGAACAACTTTTCTAGCCCACTACATGTATATATACTATAAAACTTGTTTATACCTTACTTTTATCCCTTATTTCTGGACTATCTTTTAACACTGATTCAATCATAACTTCAGCATAAGAACTTTTCATTTTTGTTTTAATTATAGGATGCTTTCAGTGGATGTCAGATTTTACCCTGCTCACACAAGGTTCATCGAGAATGTGCAATAGCTATGATACAGAATGGAATGTAAGCACTTAATTCTTCAATATTCCTTCTCCACTTCTTTGCCTTGTTTGTTTCTTTGTATGTTGTTGTGCTAGACTACACAGTTTTCACTTCATAGTCATCATTTTTCCAGAGAAAGCAAATAGTAGAACCAAAGTTGAAAACTCTTATAAGTAACTACCTCTGATACACTACTGTGACCAGACTATTTGTTGTCATTGGAAATTCTCAGAACTTCTGAGATTACCCTCCTTTTGAGTTACCACTTAAGGTGGGTAACTAGCCTTGCATTTTATTTGTTTAATTAATTTTCCCTCAGAAAGTAGCAATTGGTCCTCTACTTGGTTGTAATAAGGCTTGTCTGGCTTATGGATGCTCTTCTGTGTTCTTGCAAATGAGGAAACCATTCCACAACTTGCTCTCTTGCATGTAGGGAATCAGGTTTCTGCTGTGTGTGATGTAACTTGTTAGTTAACTACAAGCAGCCAAAAAAAACTATATGTATGTCAGTGATTAGTAATTGTATGTTTCATATTTTTTTTGTTTTAGTCGCACATGCCCAGTGTGCAGACACCCATTATACAGCCCAGCTCCTGAGTGAAAATTGCTGCATTTTATGATGGTGACAATCAGCTGCATGTCATTCAAAAGAAGAAGCACTTTTAAGGGAGATGAAAAATTTTGGCAATTCTAATGTTAAAGTTTATATTTGTACATTGTTTGAGTTAAGGCTATTACTTTGCCATATTGGCAAAATGGATTTCAGTTAGGTTTTGGTAAAATACATGTTCTTTGAATGCTAAATATCTCTGATAAGGGAACAATTTTGTCTGGCTTTGCAAAAAAATTAAGACCATGCTTCTAAAATGGAAAAAAAAGGCACATAGTAGTTAAATAATTATCTTATTTATTGAAGTTCTGGCTTGTTGCTTGAAATTTATCTTTGCATAGTAAGAAGAAGAATTTATAAGAATCTTGTAGTCACATTATATTTTGTTATCAGTTTTATATAAGTTTAATTAAATATGAATATCATAAATTAAGTTGTTCTGGCTTTTATTTGGAGCGGATTTTTTAAATTGCCATCTACTTCTTCAGTTTGTGTGTGTTTTCTAAAGTCTCCACTCAGATTAGTATCAATAGTTTTGTTTACAAATTTTTTCCATATTTGGAACCGGCCCCAAGTATACCCCCCACACACCCCCTTGCCCCCGCACCCTCATGATTTTATAGTGTCTGTAAAGAAGCTTTTCTCGAAAGTCATAAAGTCCACCCAATTTGCTAGTTCGGAAAGAAAGGGAAAAGAAAAAGAGAAAACCCTATCCTTTAAGTTTTACTGTAATTTCCCCCGTAAATTTCATCGCTGCTCTACAGACAAAGGCTATCTTGTATTTTTACTCTTACGTCATCCTTATTGGTCCCAGTCGTCGGCACCAAGCGAAATGGATGGCGGAGAGACGTATACGGGCTCAGAGGAATCGCTTTATACGGGCTTGGAGGACAAAGATACAGGTTGAATTAAAACTGTTCAAATAGGTCTGATTAAACTGTAATGCATGTTAACTGTACGTAATTCGTCAGCAGCTTGAGGCATCAAAAGTTCCGACAAGGAGGATAAGGTCCAAGTTGCATGGCACACGGTAAGCGAAGAAGCCACGTTCTTCTTGCTTTTTCGTTCCATATTGTGAGAAAGACATTTGATGGCAAAATGTCGACCAAATATTGTTTCAATCTCGGCATAAAGGATTTTGTTGCCGGAGAAAGAAGGAAGATTGTCTAAACACGGGTTCGATATATTTGTAAGCATCATACCGAAAATTGCAATTGAATGTAGTGGACTTTGTTCAGGCGAAAGTGTGATCTAACTTCGGCGACAAAGATAATATCTATTATCTGTTAATCCATACAGATTACGACCTAACTTATTCTCGAGAAACCGTGTGACATTCATTCGTCAATCTTAACCTCGTATTGACATGCTTAAGCTCTCATATATTTTTTTTTAAATCCAAGTTTTCGCCGAGTTTTTCTGGACTAAGCGCTAGTAGCTTAAAGACATCTGAGGGAAGAAGAAAGCTATCCAATTAACGTACTGAAAGTTAATTTACCTGCTCGAAAAAGGACCTCTGTTGTCATTATTCGTGAATGTCTCCTTAAGATCCACTGATGAGGATCTATATATATATTTCATTAAGTGTAAATTAAACGTTTCCGAAAGTGGTTTGCTTACCGGTAATCAGATTTGAGACACCAGATGTTAGAACGCTTTGAATATAAGTACACTTGATCATGAGATAGTTGTGATGTCTTTATATAGCATATTGAAAACAATATTGAACCAGATCAAAACACAGTCCTGAGAAATGTAATTTGATATTTGGCAAATCAATTTTTGTATTTTGTTATCTCAATGAAGTCATTTTTGTACAGCAATAATAGTGATATTGAATTCTGATACACACCTGAAATATACAGATTGGTACAGCTCTCAATTTATCTGTACATTACCAGTTCAAAATAATGTGTTACCTACTATAAACAGTTCATTAGTTTCACAATCTTTGAGAATTATAGTAAATAAGGATTGTACATGTGAAATGTGAAAACTTATTAGACAGAATATGTTTTATTCAATTGATGTCATTGATTCCTTAGATGGCATCTAATGTTGAAGAGGAGGTAAAACAATATGCAAGTGCTGGTAGAGAGGAGTCCTCTGAAGAACAAGGAGAGCCAGCAGCAGTGTACAATGTTAGCACAGCTATTCAGAAAAATGCTTTGGAAGCTATGGACATGTTGCAATTGGAGAAACAAAGAGTTAAGGAGGAGAATGAAATATTTAAGGAGTTTTTCAGTAAGATTATGGAATGTGGTGGAGATGAATATCGTCAAATAATAGAGAGAGGAGGTTGGTGATGATTCATTCAACATGATTATATAACATAGTGTTTGGTGTTCTTAATTGAAATATTGATATGGATACCTTTTGATATATGTGTCTTGTAGTATCCATGTACTTCAAACCAGATCTTCTGAATCAAACTAAAAATCTAAATTTTTACAGTGGCTCCCAAACGTATTTATGAGTAAACCCCCTTCACCCTTCAGAGTGAAGGAGAAGGAACCTAGTTAATTTCTCACAAGAGATTTACTAGTTCAACCTATGGTTTAATAAGGCTTCTGTTTTTGGTGTCAATTTTTAGATTAAGTGATGTTACCATGACATCATCATCTCTGATGGAAGGTGGATATATTCTTATTTTGGGCCTAATACTGCAGGATCTTTGTAAAATGTCTTTTGTTCTTTGCCTCATTATGGAAACAATAATGCCTGACCTTTTGAAATGACTAAACTTTTCATTCATACATTTTTGCCATTATTCAGTGTCTAATGTGTCATTTTACTAAATACATTGGATTAATTCTGATAGATTTAAACAAAAACAGGCTATTTGATAGGAATTGTAAGTGGTCATCAATGGAAAGACACTAAGTCTCGCTTGAAAGATCTCCTTTTTCTTACTTGCTTGATATTAAATCATGAAGTAGCTCTTTGCCAAGATGGATATCTGAGCTTGCCTAAACTTTTGAATCTTTTTCTATTTGGCAATCTTTTCCTAGGTGATTTCTTTTCTGTTGACTTCTTTTTCACACAAAGTAGGTCAATGGATAGTATGGGTATGGTTGCTTGAAACCCTAGAGTCTATTAGATGAAAACTGTGTTTTATGCTCTTTTTATACACCTTGCTTGAAAAAAATGAAGCAATTGTATCGAGCTACCATGTTAGTTTTGCTTGATGACAGTTTTAAAGCTAAAGCTATGATTGCATCCAGATCTGATGCAATCAAAGAGTTTGTGGAGCCTCCTTACCTGAGAGCCAGACAATTTTTTTGTTTGGTTCTTGTCATGGTGATGTCTGGTTCTATGAACAGTAATCGGGCTGTATTCAGGCTCTGTCAGGGTCCAAATTTTAGTACAGGAAGATCTCATTGTTTACTTTTCTTTTCTAGTTTTAAACTTCACTGTAAATCAGTTGTGAGAGTTAGTGTTATACTGCAGCTGATCAGGTCATCTTTTGTCATCACATGATGAATGGTGCTGATTTGTGCATATAATGTGTGGAAGGAATTAATCATTTTGATTTATTTCTTTTGCAGGTTTGAATTTACTTCAACATAAAGTGCAGGAGATCATAAATCCAGTTGGTAAAGCTGAAAGAGAGTATGGCCGAGGCACCACCATCAATAGCAACCATACCTGTGAATTGGAAGATGAAGTTGCATTCTACATGTCTCAGTGCTGTGAACAAAGAGAAGAATTAACACAAGTAAAAGAGAAGTTGAAGCTCTTTGAAGAGGAGAATGAAGATCTTCAAGCTGAAGTAGGAAGACAATTGTTTCTACAGGGCAAAGAAAGGCGCCTCAGAAATATTTGTCAGTCCCCCAGTAAATATGCAAGTGGAAAGAGTAAGCCTGGTAGAGCTACAGGTGCTTGGTATAGCTCTTCATGTACAGATGTTAAACTATCTGATGGTGCAGGTCTAATGGAGGAATCAGGTAATGACTTCCTTTATTTAAACTTAGTACCACTTGGAATGTCAGGGTTGTCAAAATAATTAAGCCAGTAACTGGCATTTTTTTTTTGTTTACTCAGAAAAACATGCCAACCATTCCCAGTGTTTGTGGGATAATATTCAGCTTGGAAGAATGATATTGCACTGCCTACTTTGTATTACAAACTGTTACTCAAAATCATATATCTTTCTTCTACTACAAACTTTGCACTTTGAAATACATTACTTAAGTTGCCTTTAAGGTGGCACCGAGGTTAAATTCAGTGAATTTTATCTCAATTTTTGAATGAACTTGACTCAAATGTCTAAAAAGGGGACTCAAGCCTTGATGTTCAAAGTTTTTGAGAATCTAGGATTGAGAATTTGGGAGGAGTTTGAAAGGACTGTCAACTTACTTTTGAGTGGTACTGATGTTTGATTTTACCTTGGTATTGGTCAGCCACTATTTTTTCCATTCCTATCACATTTTCAACAGAATTTTGTGTGAAACTACAGAAATCTTTTGTGTGTTTGTTGGGTTGTTGGTACATGTAGCTAAGTACTAACTAGGCCAGTTTGATCAAGAGAAGGGGTACTGGATACTAATAGCCTTTGAGGCATAAATTTTCATCACAGAACAAGGAAGGCGACCTACTTTACAGCAAATCCATGGCTATAAATGCAAGCTTGTGCCTATGTACAAAAGTGGCTCTTTTAAACTTGCACGAACAATATTTAGGAGTAATGTTAATTTATGCAATAATTATCTTGTCTGAAAGATGATCACCATTAAGCATGCTTGATTGGTAAAGGTCATGGCTTTCTGTCTTTAGCTTTCAATAATGCACCTCAAAAGGGAGATTTTGCGTAGTCTGGAACCTTGTTGTATTGTGATTTAGTCAGTATGTCAAGTTACAACTAAAACTTGGTGCTGTACCTTGAAATTCCTTTACAATAAATAAGATTCTCAAAATTTCACCTTTCTTTGGATAAGTATACATACATGCATTATACCATTCCAAGAAGGTATTGATTTGAATGAGAATAACACTTGCATTTGTAATCCATCGTTTTGATCTTGTAGAGAAACTTGTTGAACCTTTTCACAATGGTGAGGAATCATGTAGACGGGAATGTTGTTCACCTCAAGAAAGTGAACTACTTAATGAAGTGTTGGGAAGTGCTTCTGGTGTCGATAGTAAACAATGTGATGAAGTGGAAGAAGGGAAAGAAATATTTGACAGCACTGAAGTTGATGAAGAGGACAAAGTGTGTGACAATTCCAACATAAACTCAGTTAACAGTGATAGTGAGGGAGCTGCTGTCACTTTTCATACAGAGAATGTGAATGGATCAAATTTTTTTGGTGATGTGGATCTGTCAGAAGAGAGATATGATTCAGCCTCAAGCTTGTCTCAGTCATTTGATGTGCCAAGTATTGGATTGGAATCCCGAGAGAAGTCTTGGTCACCTTCATCTACAGGTGAACAATCTGAAAGTGAAAAGCTGAAAGGAGCATGTGCTGCTAATGGCAAAAGGGACAAAGAAGTTACACATGATTTCTCTTTTCCTGATGGTGCAGAGACACAATTTTATGCTAATCATCACTTAAATGACACTGTAGATGGTGCAGATAATTTACCAGAGAGAGCCCAAGATAGTTTAAAGCAAGAAGACTTAACTAGTGTGAATCGAGATTCACCTCAGAGGCAAAATGTTTCAGGTGCAAGGTTCACTGCTCAAAAGGACACAGCAACAGATCAGTCTGACTCTCATGTGAGCAATCAGTCAAAGAAATGGGAGCATTTAGGGACCAGGCCAAGAGACAGACCTCCTAAAATAGACAGATGTCCAGAACCTTCTTTGCTAAACTCATTGGAAGACTTGGCCCCTCAACAAGGTGCTGGACCTGTGGCTTATGGAGTGGCCAACACATTCTTAGCGAGACACTCAGAAGACAAACATCTTCACGAAAGTTTATATTACACTAATGCAGAGAAGATGTTGACTGAGAATTCTTCATTACAAGGAGCTTCTCATGTAGATAGTGTGATAAACGTGACAGACTCAAATAAAGCTCAACTGTACTTTGGTGAATGTCAAGTTCCTTTCAGGCCAGATCCATATTCTCAAACATATGCATCATTGTTCCCTCAGACTAGTGGAGCATTTATTGGAGGAAATAATAGTTCAAACCATGTCACTGAGTTAGTGGAGTCTCCAAGCAACTGTCTGTATGAAAGGGAACAGCATGCTGATGAAGATTGTGCATTGGTGAAGACAGTGCCTAGGGAGAGAGAAGAAAGGGAAAAGTCTGGCCAAGAGAGACAAGAGCATGAATTCCAACCAGAAAGAGCACCACAGAGACAAAGGGATGAAAGGGAGCCACAGGTAGCCTTTAGGGGGCAAGAGTGTCAAGAGGCATTGGGAAGACCCATCATGTGTCAGGAGGTAAGAGACTGTTCTGAATACAATTGTATGTTATTGTATCAGAGTTGAGTGAGGAGTTGTCAGTCAAGTGTTTTAAGTCAGGTTGGTACCACCGTGTGGAATTAATTTGGAACCAAAGTGTGTACCAAAAGTGTACTTCTTTGTATACTTTTTGTATAGTACCAGTCTTCCTAAGAGGACATTGTGATTTTTACATTCTGTATACAATTTTGCATACTTTTTGCATAGTAATAGTGTTGCTGGAGCAAACCCTGGTGGTTAAATATATTTTGTATGGTATAACTGTGTTGCCCTAATGATAAATATTTTATGTATGCGTTCTCTATACAGAGCATTGTTACTCACCCTGTGTCCTTTTTTGAAAGTCTAAGACTTATTGGCAGCTTTTGACAAGAGGTAGTGGCTGTAGCTGAAGCTGAAATGACTTGCTATTGATTTAGGGGGCTTAAAATGGGGCATCAAATTGAGAAATCAAAGAGCAGCCATTGAGCTCACAGTGAAATGTGGAGGTGAACACAAGAGAAATTTCTTATCTACAAGCAACCATGTATTATTTTGTTTATCATATAAACACAATAGCCCCTTACTGACAAGAAAAGTCAACTTTTTTGATGAATGAATGGCTGTGCTGTTTATTCATCAACCGGACCAAGTGGTGCAAAAAAATATTTTTTCACATGTGCTGTTATATGGCTTTTCTCAGGGCTGGAAATCCTTGTATGGCATGGTGTCTCTTAAATTGCAATGTTTTTGAAAAGGGATATATGTATATATCCATGGAATTAAAGTGGGTTTGTGGTCATCTCTTGAATATTGCATCAAAATTATACTTTTTATCTAAAATTGCAACTTCTGGATTCTTTACTAAAATTTTTGGTAACAGCAAATATGGCCAGATATGCTAGTGTATGGGAGGGCATAGATTTTGATTTTGAGCAAACAGGGTCACTGCCTATTGCAGAATATAGATTTCAGATGTGGATCCCAATTGAAGAGGCTTTGGTTAAAAAATTACTGTTTCCTTACAGGAGAGGTATATTGGGATGCCAACCACCTTAGTTGTAGATGCATTAGACTCCACTCACAACAATGCTCAGGCCTTTGTACAGGGTGTTAGAGATGCAAGCAGGAGGATTTCAGCAGGGAACCCACAGTTCAGAAGATGTTCTGTTCAGGAACATGTAAGCTATTGATGATTCCTGTACAGTTGGATATTAAAATTAAAGGTTCTGTCAGTCATTATGCAACCAAAATTTGCATGGGAGGCTCAGAAAATCATGAATGCCAGAACTGTTTTTGCAATGTTGTCAAGTCTCCAAAGAATAAACCAGTCACAAGAGAACTTAACTGGGTGCTTGGAGATCTCATTCAATAATGTGTATTACTTGTTAAGGGCTCCCTCAAATATTGTCAAGTAGAACAAGGGATTTTTTGTGTAGTCTACCCTGGTGTCCTTAAATGCCAAATGTCAGACAAAAAAAATTTGAAAATGATCAGTCTAGTGTGTTGAAAAAACTAGCTTCTGAAGTAAATTCTGAATTATTTTTTTAATTGTTATCTTATGATAGTATGATCAAGATGCTAGCCCTGCAATCTGTACAACTTGTCACAGGTATCGACATCTGTAAGTATAAATCAGCAGCAAAAAAACATAAGATTTCTATTCTCCCCTGCCCATGTGTACTTTTGAACTTGATTCCATTTTGATACAAAAAGATACACAAAAAACCAGGAAAGAGTAATGGTGGGAGATATAGTGGTATGCTGGTTAACCCTTTAACTCCCAAGATGTCATTAGTAATTCTTCTTACTGTCTGCCAAACTTTCAATTCTCATTCTGTTAGTTTGGAGAATTTGGTGTCAGATCAATTAGTAATCCCATAATTGATATTTTATGGGAATATAGTTGACCCGCTTTGACTCTGTCATGTGCCAATGTTAATGTCATCTGTAAATAACTCATTGGTAAATAAAGGTTTATGTTCATGAATTCATGTGGTATCTTTGATCTATCTTTTCTCCAGTGGACCATGCGGGGTAGGAGTTCAGAGCTGCCATGATGAGTGCTGCATCTGTCAGATGGTAATTTTATTGTTGCTATTAAGCATACAGTGACAATTTGTGAGCTTAGTGGACATACGGTTGAACCTTAGTCTATGAATCACATGGTGTTAACCCGCAATTTTCTCCAATTTTCCAGCCATGCACTATTATGTAACACTACATCCAAATTCCTTCATATCTGTCTGTTCTCGCCCGCCCCCCTGCCCTCTTTCCTCCTTTGTAAGAGGGTTAGCTGTTCCACTCCTGAGATATAGATATCATTTCTCTACACTGTGTGCCCCACAGATCTCTGAACATTTTGGCTTTAAGAATATGGTGTTAAAAAAAAATCAATTTGTTGATGTTCTTCTTTCCCCTTCTACTTGAGAAATAACTTCCTGGAATGTCAGGGTTATTTTCATTAAGTGGAGGTGGAAAGAACTGATCCTTAAAATGTGACAAAGAATAAAATTAAAGTTTTATTCCCCTCTGTTGAGATCGACTAACCAAAAAGATATTAGCTGTTCATCATTCCATTAGTTACTTTTTGCCTGCAACTGAAGATACCTTTTTTACGTGAGAACAACACTCTTTTTAAATTGGACCTCTGTATTTGCAGGATACATCTAGCGGTTTACATATTTTGCAGTGCTCACACAGGGTTCATGTGGAGTGTATTGTTTGGCTGATACAGCACAACATGTAAGTTTGTTACAATTCAGCAAGTTCCAGCAATCCTCCATCATAATTGAATGGCCAAACTGGTACATTCTATTTTGTAGTTATACTTAGGCATTCTCTTTCTTTTGGTCACCATGCAGTCTCTGCAATCATGCTGATCCACTTCATATTCAAATTATAGGAGATGGTTAACCATTGTAAAAATTTTTAAGACCATCTTCACTGTCATTTGCAAATAAAAATTCTCGTGCGTAAGCTGGTAATTTATGTCTGAAAAGTATGTGTGTATTTATTTTTCAGATTAAATTGCCCATCTTGCTTTGGTGCCTTTTTTCCATCAAGTTAATTGTGCTCCAAGGTGTAGTCCAAGGTTGTTTAGGTAGTAGAACTTCTAAAGAGTGAATCACTCACAAAGTTTGGAAAGTTTCTTTTTAGCATCAGTAAGATGTATATGTCTTCGTTACTTATAAAACTTTCATTTGTTTAAACTATGTAATAATTTAAGTAACAATTAATTGACATGTATGATATGAAAGAACATAAGATGTTAATGTAAAATGTTCAGGTAAACAAGTAGTATCGTTATGAAACCAAGGTAAACAATACCCATAGAATCATTCATTCTATGTTGATACTGGACTTCTACTTGGATGGTCATCTGGTTATTTCGAAGCTAATTCTAGGTCAGATAGTGACTTTAATTCATTAACTACTCATTTCTTAACAAGTGACTTTGCACTTAGTATGAGAGAGCTTCAAGTACTAAGATGTGGGCCTCTTCTATCTCTGCAAATTAATTGACTAATCATTCAAGGTTCAGCATTGAGTTCTTACTTGACTGAGATGGTCCCTGAATCTCAAAGATCTGCAACACCTGCCACAAATGCTGGGAGAAATCTTGATAAAGATTATTGCCAATATAGAAGTTCTGAGATGAACAGAAACTATGATAGAAACTCATTGGAGTTGCCTGACATTTTCCTGCTTGAAGTGGAATAGCTAAAAGAGAGGAGATTGAGAAGTGTTTGATTGAAAGAAAGGGTGTGAAATAGCAGCAGAAATTGCAAGAAAGGAGGCAGGGAGCTGGAGAAAGCCAGATGATGGCAACAATGTCCAGAGGTGGTGAGAAGACCCTTGCATTTTTGAAAGGTAAGAGTTCTTGTAAAGTGAAGTGTCTACCATGAAGGCCTTTTGCTTCCATTCTTCAAGGCCTCTATTAGTTTGCAATTGCTACCAAGAGGTTGTGCATTTTAGCAGCAAATTGAAGAAGTTGTTGAGATGTTCCTTAATTACAGGCATAAATTGATTTGTTTTCCTCTAGATAGCTTATAAAGATATAATTCTTCTTGAGGTTTGTTTTAGATAATAACAGTTCTTTTTCCTTACTAGAATTCTCTTAATTCTATGAGCTTCCTGTTGCACAACCAACAGCTCTCACAACCAACAGCTCTTAGGTATTGCTACAAGCAGTATAAAAGAGCAGCATGGATGAGGATTTCAGCAGAGAACCCACAGATCATGGTACAAATGTACTGGTGAAGAGGTAAGCAACTGATATTTACTTAGGAATAAAAAGTTAGCCATTGATATACAGGTTATGTCAGGTCAGGTAGTAACCATGTTCAACAATTGCTTGAAGAGCTGTTACTGTAAAACTCAGAAAACCTATGAACATCACAAATATTTCTGGAATATGTTATAAACTTAAGAAGGACAAACCAATGATGCGAAAGAGAGCTGAACTGTCAGCTTGCAGATCTCATTTTGTTTGTTATATGATTGGTCGATCATTACAGAATAAACAGTGAATATGAACCCTAGGTAGTGGAAGGGAATTGCTAAAGTTGTGTGAGGAAGCTCATATACATTCCGTTTTTAGTTTGATAGAAAATGGATGGTCTCTAGTGAGACCTTGAGCTTTTGTAAAAATTAAGAATTCATTTTCAAGCTTTTGCTGATCCATGGAAACCACTTTATAATTTCACAATGCTACTGAAAAACAACATGAAAAAGTTACTGTTTGTTTTGATTCTGTTTTGTTTTTCTGTGTTAATTTCATGGGGTTTATCCCTTTTTGGTATGGTGAAGTTAAGTCAATATAATTTTTGTTGTTTAAAACAAGGAATTTTTATGTAGTTCTTTTGATCTACAATTGATCCCATGATGTGTTTGGGAATGAGGTTAAGGAGCTTGCTGTTTATCGTATTTGGTAAAGCTTTTACTGATTCAATTACAAAGAAATATTATCAAGCCATATGCCCATATAGTGGACAAAGCATTTTTTGAAAACAAGTAGTTTCATGTTTGAGAGAAAACTAGCTTTTGAAATCTGAATACTTGTTTTAAATGAAAGGTCTCGAGATAAGGGTCTGTTTGTTTTCAACTAATTTATTAATTTTTGTTTGTTTGTTTGTTTGTTTTTTTAATAGCATGACCAAGATGCAAGCCCATTTGGTACAACTTGTTTCAAGTGTATATATTTTCTTTTACGAAGTAAAATGAGAGAAGAAAAGATTATTACGTTTAATATAGTGGAGATCACACCTATACTATAAAACAATCATTATTGTCTAACCTGGTGAATCTCATAGTGTTCTTTAAAAAGCCTTCTATCATTTTTTATTTTATTATTTCATTTGACATATTTTTATTTATTTCCTCCTTAGTTTAAATATATTTAACAAAGAAGAGAACGTGTGATAAATAAGTAGGAATATTATTGTAAAATGTAACACGATGAAGTGGCAGAGGATAATTAAGACTATAGACATGGCCTTGTTTTAAGTTATGTAGGTTCTGAGGTTAAAGTAAAAAGTAGTATTAATGACTTGTATTCTGCTTAATGTCTCTTGATTGGGGTCCCTCCTGATTTTAATTATCTTATATATACTCATAACACTTCCTTTGGCAAGTTTACAGACAAATGGTTAAACTAGATTGTGATTTGCGTAGGTGATTCCATGATATTACTGTGATTCTATTATTTTACAGCCCAGTAATTCGATGATATCACAGCCCAGTCGAACAGAAACCTAAATTAGGGAGGTTGAAAGTGCAGATTATATATGTGTATGCTGTATGCTGTATGCTGTGGGAAAGGGGGTTGGGGGCAGATACAACCTTTAATTTTGGTTCCGTTTAGCTGTAAATCGAAATACCTTATATGATGAAATTTCAATCATAACATAGCTAGTAAATTTGTCTGATTAAATTCAATTGCGCGAGCATGCGTCATATTCCTATTGTGCACGCTCATGACGTCAGCAAACATATCCCTCGAGAAAAATTTTTCCATCGGGTTAAAAATGTTATAAAACAATTGGTTCATACGTCAGCTGTGCGTTCATCGAGATATGAAGCACGCGGGAAGTTTGGAGAGCAACTCTAGCTTCTTGAGTGCTCTCTAAACTTCCCGCGTGCTTCATATCTCGATGAATGCACGCTGACGTATGAACCAATTGTTAATGAGCGTATAAAAATAGTTTAATTCATGGTGAGTTCTTTTTCGTGATACATGATCAGTAAGTACGAACAGACCCAATTTGTAGTTCAAAGTGAAACCTTTTTAGTACGTGGTCCCATCGTTTTCAAAGCAAGAAACAATTTGGAAGCGAAAGAAAAGATACACGTTGCAACCACGTTGCTGTTCTTTGAAATGTCTGCGATAAATAGCATGCATTATTGTGGTGAATCAAGGAGGGAACGGTTATCAGTCCTCCCTTCCCCCCACATTTTTTTGTGAGGAAATTTCTCCGGCGTAGCAAATCATTTTATCGTTTGATCAAGAACGCGCTTCGCGTAGGGATACCTTGCAGGATTTTAGTTTTAAACAGCTCTCTGCTGATGCATTGTCATAAATTCATTGCAAACACATTGGACACTGTCACGATTGCACATTTATTTGCATCACCAGCGAACTATGTAAAAGATATCTAACAAATTTTTTTTAAGGGAGATGCGTCAGACTTGGTGTATGACGAATCCCTCCGCCCTTTTTTTATCCCTTCATGCTTCACCCGAACGGGGGATTCCCATTGAATCATTTTCTCATTTGCAATTGTCCGTGTAAGGTCCATAACAGGTCGGCATACATGATTATAATTTTTTTTTTATGGTTCACAATGTGTTCCATTTCTAAAACGTTAACACGCATCTTCCCTTAGTTACCCATTTTAAAGCACGTTCATCCCCACCTACCCTAAATTAACCATGTTCTACAAAGTAAAACCCCCATTTACCCAAAGTTAACTATGTTCTACCACATTAACCCGCATCTTTCCTAAGTTAACCATGTTTTACCAAGTTGAACCACATTTACCCTAAGTTAACCATGTTCTACTACATTAACCCACATCTTTCCTAAGTTCCTAAGTTAACCATGTTCTACGACATTAACCTTTATTTATACTTATTTAACTAGGTGTACCACATTAACCCACATCTACCCTAGGTTAACCATGATTTATCACGTTAATCCTCATGTGCCCTTAGCTAACCATGGTCTACCACATTAGCCAACATTAATTACCACATTAATTCACATTTACCCTCAGCTAACCACGTCCACATTAATCAACATCTTCCCTAAGTTAACCATGTTCTACCACATTAACCCACATTTTCCCTAAGTTAACCACATTGTACCACGTTTACTCATATCTACCCTAAGTTAACCATGTGAATATGAAAGTGATCTTCGTAGGGAGCTGGTCATTATGTTGGTTCCAAATAAACCCGTGAAATGGTGATAAGCAACTATGAATATATGAAAGTCACATATTTGAACTGCGGATAAAGAAGTGAATATGAAAGCGATCTTCGCAATCTTCCATGTCCACCCTCGTTTACTCTGAGCCATGACAACTGATCAGGGTTTCACTATTGTTTTCTATTGTTTCACTTGCCTGGAACATGAACAGGGATGCTCCTCTTTATGCTCCTATGTGATTTGCGAAAATATGCACAGTGTCCGTTCTCGCCCTTCCTCAAGACCGTCAGGGGTGAAGAGGGAAAGATCACTCGGTATCTACCAAAGGTTGAAGGGCTCTGAGTTCTTATCGTCGGCAGGAATTCCGCAAATACGTGGACCGTGGACGAATTATGAGTCAGTTTTGTCAGGAAGTGTGATGAAAGTTATTACTCTAACAAATGTAGAACCCCCTCCGGAAACATTTCCACAATGCACAATTTCGTTTTAAGTTCTAACAATGATAACAATGTTAACTTGGAGAAGATGGGGTTTAACGTGGTAAAACATGGTTACCTAAGGGTAGATGAGAATTAATTAGGAGTAGATGTCGGGGGTTAATTAAGAGTTGATGTAGGTTAATGCGCTAAAACATGGTTAACTTAGAGTAGATGTGGGTTGATGTAGTGGAACATGATTAACTAAGGGTAAATTTGGGTTAATGTGGTAGAACATGGTTAACTTAGGGTAGATGGGGGTTAATGTGGTAGAACATGGTTAATTTAGGGTAGATGTGAGTTAATATGGTAAATAGAGAATAATACATGGGCGCGCGTAGATATGGAATTTCTCTTCGAGTGTTTAACTCGATAGCTCACGAGTGAGCGCAGCGAACGAATGAGATGTCGAGTTGAACACGAGAAGAGAAATTCCATATCTACAAGCAACCATGTATTATTTTGTTTATCATATAAACACAATAGCCCTTTATTGGGAAGAAAAGCCGACTTCATTAATGAATGAAAATAAATGAATCGGCAATCCTCGAATAATAATCGTATAGTGCGTTGGCGCTGACTCTTCAGATGGAAAAATGCGTTGAATCATGATTACAAAAACAACAATGGTCGTAATTTTGAATTTACAAAATTCTCATTAATTGAATTTGTCCTTACCGACAGAGGAAGTCTTTCAGGTAAACGGCCAAAGTCGGCCAGTAGCAAATCTTCCAGTTGTCGATTTTCATTCTCAGACGAGAGAAATTCTAACACCAAAGCCACTCAATACGCAACTTTCGGTTTTTCTTTTAGTATATTGGTTCTCTTCGCTTTCTAGGAAAGTTTGAACCTCATTGTCTGCCAGCGATACGGATTTTTTAGTGTTTTAGCCGCCATAATTCGAGAAAAACTCCGACAAACAACTTGTATTGAGAATCGTGAAGGCTTTACCGTTCATTCATCAACCTGACCGAGTGGCGCCAAAGGCGAGTAACATGTGAGCAGCTGATTGGCTATATCAACACACGTGAAAAAATACGATATTTTTTCACGTGTGTTATTACGGCTTTTCTCAGGGCCGGAAATCCTTGTATAACACCGCAGTTTATGTGATAAAACATGGTTAACTAAGGGTAAATGGGGGTTAGTGTGGTAGAGCATGGGTAACTAAAGGTATATATAAGTAGAAGTAGAAGATGGTTAACTGAGGATAGATATGGTTTAATGTGGTTAAACATGGTTAAAGAGGGGTCTTTGTGGTTTAATATGGTAGAACATGGTTAACTTAGTGAGGATGTAGGTTAATGTGTTAGAACATGGTTAAATTAGGGTAGATGGGTGTTAATGTGGTAGAACATGGCTTAATTGGAGTAGATGTGGGTTCACGTGGTAGAACATGGTTAACTTAGGGAGAATGTGGGTTAATGTGGTAGAACATAGTTAACGAAGGGAATGTGGGAATTAATATAGTAGAACATTAAGAAATCACTGGTCGAGGCAAAAACCCGCATTTCGGCAATGCAGGAGGAGATTCGTAGTTTGGAGGCTACGGTACATTCGGCCGAAAATATCTTCGGGAACTGTTCTTCACTTTTACTGCTTAAACCGATGTTTGCCAACTTAAAATTTAGCACGCTTAGAATACAAGTTGGCGATTACTTGAAATCCTATGGAAAATTCTGTTTTTCAGTTCTCTGTACCAGATTTTCATGTAGTTAAACCAGGTTTAACAGCTGTGTTTTGCTGGTGTGGATGAGGTATTAGTTTTATTTATTGAAAGTGGGTATAGAAATTTTATTCTGAATATAAATGTTACAGTCCGCACTACAAAAAGTTTAAAAAACACACACATATTTATCCATATTAAATTAATTTATTCAGTCAAGCAAAGTTGTTTGTTTTATATGTCTGTGGAGTTAAGATTTTTAGAGTAAAAAGGTTGATACAAATTAGTAGAAGACAAACAGTCAATTACTATTTTAAATTACTAGTATGTATTTTAAGATACTTGAACATTTTCGGTGACAAGTTTTTGAAGAACTGATATGAATTACTTGTAGCATTGATATGAAGTTTACAACATCTGTTACAGAAGATATTTTACATAGCTGCACGAAGTTATGAGTTATGCCAATTTATCAAATGACCTTTACTGGCATGGATGTGCAATCCCATAGTGGTCAAACTTTGTTGTGACCACTGTGGTGACGAATGTTGTTGTTGATAAGAGTACAGATTACACCAAACCACTTTTGCTACACTTGGTCCATACGTGATGACCTGGAGCCAAATATTTCTCCGTCTGGCCCTGCCACTTAGGTACTTAGTACATACTGTTATATTACATCCATTTTGAATTCAATGGGGATCCTTGCAATCTGATCGATAAAAACTTATTCATTGACGATTAAAATATTTTGAGGTTTTTGAATTTGGGTAGCCTGTCCAGTAACTGTCCAGTATTTTATACTGTGAAGTATTAAATAAGAAATATTTTTTTCTGCCACACTGCCAAATCATTTTTCAACTGTTATTTGTTTCTTAGACTAACCTCTTTGTTAGTCTAACTCTTTTTTCCAGTCGGCGTAATCAGCAAGGTTCTCGGCTCACAACAGGTATTACCTTTGACTATGAATCAAACAGGGGCTCCTGATGTAGAATGATGTTGCGTAAATTATCCCATAAAATAATATTAACTTTCTTTAAGTATGCTTTTCAAAAATAGAAACACAAAACAATTCCAAATTATATATATATTCTTGATAAGGCTCGATATCTTCATTTTCAGTCACATACTTGCTCTGATAAAACATAGATAAATTCTGTACTTAATTCCAGAGTAGAAGCGGTGACTTAATGTGTCAAACGATGTCAGCATCATGATTCTTTTCGACGCCATTTGTTGCCGGTAAAAGCGGAAACTAAGACCGACACGACCAGACCGAGTAATCTTTATTTTCGGTGTGCCAAGTCCTCTTGACGACGAACGACTCAGCATTGTGGTAATCTCCTTTCCCCAAGACACTGACATTTGAAAATAGACTGTGCCATGGACCGAACTTGAAAATAATCAACTCGTAGAGACCAGACAAGTCATGACTCTCAAAAAAACTGAAAATAAGCTCCCTATTTGTGATTGTCTAGCGCGCACCCTTCCTAAGTATGTAATCTAGAGTTGATTTGGTTTTAACACAATTTTGGAATTATTAAGCGTTTTGGTAATCTGAGGAAATATTTGTCAACTATGTTGAAGGCCGAACGGGATAAAATCTTGCTCTCGGTCAGGACGTGCGGACCTCGCCTAAGTGTAGCTGTACCCTTCCCCTCCAAGGGGAAACGGAGGCGGGGATCGTCTACGTAAACCTGACACTAATCATGTTCCGTGACGTCACTCTCTTGCAAGAAAATATCTAATGACTTTTTATTGATTAACCAGTTTTGCTGATTCTTTTTTCAATTCTGATTGGCCAGAGTTGGTAATTTATTTTCATAATAACGAACAAGTTGGTGAACAAAATTCTTACTTTTTAGCCAACGTGTAGCCGTACCTTCCCCTCAAGGTTTCACATTGGGGGGGGGGGGGGAAGGTACGGCTACACGTAGGCTATCAACCTTTTTTTCGAAAACAGCGATCTACGACGAGGTTTTAAGGCAAGTTTCCGGGACTTTTGGGATAGAGACATTTCAAGAAGCACAGCAGAAAGCCATAGATGTATTTTTCGAAGGTAACGATGTCTCCGTTTCGTTACCAACAGGCTATGGAAAATCTTTAGTGCATCAAGCAGCGCTAGTTATCGATCGCCTCTCTTCTCCAGAAGAAACCGGTCACTAAATTTAAAGTGCCGCCCGTTAAAGCTCTCACAGAAGACCAGGTGCACTATCTTCATGTACTTGAGCCAAGAGGGATGTCCGCCTTCAACTTTCGATCTCTTTACGAACGGTGCTGCGAAGCTATATTAAATTAAAGGTAGTTGTTCCTTGCAGCGATTCTTTCGACTGAGAAAAGAGTCGCTGTTTCTTCAAGGTTGCAGCGTAACTATCTCCGAAAGAAATCTGTAAAAACCCTGAGATTCTGTGGCAAATGATCCAACTTTTTACGACGACCGTGGCACTGTTTACAAATGCAAGCGTGGGACGCTGAAACCTAGTTTCGTAAGTGAGATGCTAATCAAACATCGTCCTCCTCTTACTCGATACCAAAATTTGATTGCAATCTTTCCCTATACCCTTGATGCAAAGAACATATTGGAACTCGGACGCTGAATTGTAAATTTACCCGAAATTCACCTCAATGCTGTTGTTTATCTCGATAACCTTCACGCGAACACGTGCCACTTCTCAAAAAGATGTCATCAAGTGACATTATTTTGCATAATTAGAATGACGTCACAGAACACGATTAGTGTATACGTTCTCTCGCCTCTGTTCCACCTGGGGGGGAGGGTACGGCTACACGTGGGCAGGAGGTGCAACGAGGTTTGATTTTTCAAACACATCACGTAATCGTACATGTAGGTTGCAAAAAAACTGTCTAGTATGCGGAACACTTCGTCACACTTTGCAAATACTTTCTGCTTGCTTCGTTCTATAGTAGAACCCCGCCAACTCGAAAAAAATTGACCTTTTTTTTCAGTCATTTACTATCAGGCTACTTGAAGTTTCCGTCAACTCGAACTAGTTTTACTTATACTTTACTTTGGCTAACATTTATCCAGATGAGTCGAACTTTATTGAAGTAACAAATTAGGTCATAAAGCTGATTGACACTTTCTTATCTTTAGTTACGATCGATACCTACGTTATAGCATTCATGAATTAGAAGGATACGATTATACAATAATGTTATCGGTATAATAGCTCAATGATATTAAATCAGAACAAAATATTATTGTGTAAAAGGTCAAGGTACGCCACGTAATTATTTAAAATGCGGAAAATATTTTCATTTGCTTAGTTAGCAATATTTCATGCTGTTACAGCAATTAAAACAGACTTCTGTTACTCGCTGCAACGCACAGATAGTGTAGGAGACGACTGGAAGAGCAATGTCAAGAGGACATGGTAAAGTCATTCTTGTCTTCTTTTTCTATAGCGGGTGATGTCAAGAATTGGAAACGCAAAAACAGAATTTGATAGCTTATTATTTAAAATATAATCCAAGTTTACTTTGGCAAGGGCGTTAAAATTGCTCTTAAACCCATTTAAAGAATAAGATTACATGCTGGAGTGGGTCAGCTGGACTTCCACGAATACATCGCTGAGAAACTGTTTTTCTTATACTCCACTTTCCAACTCAGTTGTGCGCACTGCTCGATATACAGGTGGTCCACGTTTGTAGTACACTGTCATTTCAGCACGGCCATAAATGGTGCATACGTTTGCCGTTTTTTCAAGTGACGCTTAAGTATCGTGACGCTGACGCTCTGACGCTGACGTTCAATTTTTTTTCCACTGAGATAAGTATTTATCACTCAGTCTGGTTCGCTTAGTCAGAGGTCGTTTAATTCATGGGTTGCTTATTACATAAAGCACCGAGTCTCATAAAATCGTATTTCTAGTCATGCATAATGTTGAGTTTGAACACTTAGTGGCAAATTCCTTTCTTTAACCAATGCCAAATCGTGTCAGTTCTTCCTTTAGCGCTGAAATGTGTCGTGGCGGAATGAGGAGCTTCTGTTCATCAAAGATGCTGTCGCTGTCTAGAAAAGAGCTCAGTCTAGCGAGAGTAGTTTATTCATATAGCGGAGATATATCAAACCTCTGTTCTCTGACCTCTGTTCGTAGTAATATTAACTTTGATTTACTATTTATGACGAACCCAACGTCGATTACGAATCTTTCTCAAGACTAAACATAAACTTCCCTTGCGGCTATAGGAACTAAATGGAAAGATTTGCCTTCGCTAGCACGAGGAAGTAAATCGCGATTAAAATACAAATTTGAGTTATTCAAAATGAGGAACTCAAGCATTCCGTTCTCTTAAACTTCCTAAAAGATTAAAACGGCACAGATCGATTTAGAGGCAGTTCAGGCTTCAGTTTAAGTCGCATTCATCTCTATATTTTTATATTTGATTTGAACAGGCTCGTGAAAGGAACTTAGTCTGATTTCTTCAGTTGTTCAGAACTGCGAGTCCAAAATTAGACACTGACTCAGCAATATTCCTATGTTTATAAAGTCTATAAAATGCATATCATAAATTATGAATACAATTCTATCCCGCTTATACATAAACACGTAAAATATAGCGATTTGAACCGACTTTCGGAGTCTTCATGACGCCATTGTCAAGGTAAATGTTTGGATAATGAATTCTGCGAGTGTTAATAACTGCTATAAATTTACGTGATAAAGAATGCGAGATTAAATTACATAAATACTTTAACACGGATTGAGTCGGATTACACGTTCAGAGTTGGTTCTAGTTCTCTGGTGAATAACATCTCGTACAGTAAGCAATCGAGTTTATTTCTGCATTCTTTAGAACATCGAAGCGCCTCAGTAGGTCTTCAGGGACCTTGCCTCGTTTGTCTTGGTAGTGTCTATATATAGAAGATGACCGTTGTTTATGTCCGCCCACACTTACGTGTAAGTGTCCGCGCGTAAAGCCCACATAACCTGCATCAGACAGGTTACATTGAAAACGATAAACAACGCGTTGTTGGTTTACGATCTGTGGCTTTTTCTTTTCAACTTTTAGGTCTTGATTGATTTTACGGCTGGCGAACACAGCTTGGACTGTTGTCTGTACTTTCAGGCTGAGGTCCTTGAGTTGTTTCTTGACATAATTTGTTGATTCTTGGCCCTTTAGCTTTCATCGAGCCATTTAACAAGAGCGAAGTTTTATGTGTGCGTTGCTGATAATATAAGTCACATAGCTAACCGTTCTGTATGGGTTTTTGGTAACCCATATAGGTGTACCAAAGTGGGCTAGTGCTTGGCTGGAAGCTCAATAGGATGGAATCGATTGGTACGTAACCATTAAGACTTTTTGGAAAAGAAATTTACTACAATTGATGATGAACTAGCATGCTATTGTTGATGTTATCGTTCGTGTTAAAGTCTTTAGAAGTGATGCACCATTTTAGAGCAGTTTGAATGATTTCGCTGTGTCACATGTTAATCCAAAAGAAAATTATTATTATCCGTGGTAGCGTTATTGAAATTTTGCACATCAATGTTATTCAGTGTCAATTGATTCTAATGAAGCATTTGAGTTCATTTTTAAGAATAACTATCCTGATTTATTCAATTTTGAACCTGGGGTGTTGCATTTCCAGCCCTCTATGGCTTTACTCCACCTCAGTAATCAGTTCATGTACCATATGACTATAAGTGGAAACTGTAGAGCTTTCTTTTTTCATTCATCTATTTATCTATTCATTTTCTCCCCTCACGGCGGGGAGAAGAGGTGAAGACAAAAAATGAAATATAAACTTGAGATCAACTTTAAAATGTATGTTTTCCTAATATTTCGGTTCGGGAACTGATGAACCCGTCATAAGGGGCTAAAGGAAAAAAATGAATGGTTCATTAGACCGCCAACTGACCATCATGTGTTGAATGGTGTAGCTCAATGGTTCAATTTGACTCTTGCGTGGAAAAAAGGCAACATGTCGAGACCTGTGATCGTGAAATGGGATAACATATCATTGGTCAGTCGATATCTTGCTCTGCAAGTCACATTATCATATAGCTAGCAGCGCACGCGAGCAAGATGAAGTGAATCCTGTGTTCTGATTGGCTACCTGAGCGGGCATGATGGGCCCACCCTCGCCCGTTCGGGATCCCCCGTATTAATCCCACGCAAGAAAACTTACAAAGCTCGTAACTTTTGGACAATGTTTTCAAATATACATAGAAAAAATAAACGACCCTCTTGGGTTTATTGTGCTGCAAACACAGTTGGCTTTCACTATCGGCTCTCGAAATAAACAGGCCATTCTTGATTCTTGTCAAAGCGAAATCTTTTGCTATACAATGAATCCTTTAATGATTAAGCCAAGAGAATATAAACTGTCTGATCCAATGATATAGAGAGAGCTATTAATCAACGTTCTCGTTGCTTCTGCGTCCGTCAATTTGATGCCAAAAGCACATCAGTATTACAATAAGGTTTTGTAGCCAATGCTTCTCAACCTACGTCTTTAACAAATAAAAAGCCGCTGATTAATATCAGTGAGCCCGCAATATCCCATAAATATTGGTCAGAGGATTCTTTGGTGCAACAGCTGTCACTTTAACATCTCAATGTTCGCGCAGTTAAACGATTGCATAGGAGGCTTATTACATTTAGGACAGTTATTACATTTAGGACTTCAACAGGTGTTAACACTTCGATGATCTGCCCTTGGTTTTGAGTCCCTCCAAAGGGAGAACACAAAATTTGCTCGTAACGTTGATGGAAACTTCAGATAATATTCGTACAAACTCGGACTTGTCCATCACCACTGTTCGATTTTGCACTGTGACGAATCTCTTTCTAACTATTTTTGAAAAAATAGGCAGTCCGGGTTTAACAAATTTAGCTTCTCTTTTCGTCATAGGTCGCTTATTTAAAAGGTAATATGCTCTCTCTTCGAATAAAATTTTCTTCCTTGAAGTTTCCACTATGTGCAGATCACACCTATTTAGATATTTCTGCAGCGAAAAGTTATTATGCGCCAGAGACGTCTTTCGTAGTGTCACGGCAAATACTGCAAAAATTATATCTTCGGAACTTCTCGGCATACTTCGCTTATTCAAACGGTAAAAATTTCTATCCTTAAAGAAAAACACCTTTCCTCTAAGTTTTCATGATGCATTGATCATTCCTTTTGAGTCTATTAAGAGCTAATGTCAGCATGCATCAAACAAACAGCGGCAAGTCACCCAAAATTTGCTTTCACTCCTACTTTCATATTTTGTAGCCAAATATGTTCTAATAATTGTGGTGTAGTTTTTTTTATAAAAATTTATTTCAGTTTTCGAGAAATAATTTTTTCGTTCGACCGCTCAAATATGCAAATTTTCACTATGAACATTACCCGAGTTGTGTGACCTTATGTGACGAATATACCAGACCTACGGTATTTCTGTGAACATAATACTTTGTTTTATCATCTAAACTTAATCTCCTGTCATTATTGAAGCTGGCAAAGAAATATTCTATTCTATTCTTAGGCTCACAGAGTTATTGGTCCTTGGAGAAGAAAGTCAAGAAAGGGGAAAGGATGGACCAATGAGCTTTCTTTAACATACGGTCAAAACTTTTTCCGACTGATACTGTGATACTGATAAGTGTTAGCGTTAATACGGAACTTCTAAATTGATGAAGAATTCGGTTGGAATTCATCAGAAACACGATTGCTAATTCTAATATTTTGGCCGGCAGATCACAAGGCAACGATAAGGACTGCATTACAGACTATATGTGAGTTTCTAGAGGTGAGTAGAAGCTTTGTACGTCCTCTTTAATGGACCTTTTGAGCTTCAAACGTCATCGATTGGACACTTGCTCTCGACTTGGTCTGTAATAGATAAACAACAGTCGTGACTAGAATGAACTATTGCTTGGCGTGAAGAATGGTTCACTACTATTGCGCTTATAACTGCTACAATGTTTCCACAAATTCGGATTTTTCTTTTCATAAATACCCTAAGGAACTCAAGCTTCAGAAGTTAAATATCCATGCTATATTTCTTCACCTGCCAGTAACGAATTCGCGTTTTAAGTTTGCATGAATAAATAACCCGGGCCCAGTTGTTCAGAGGGCGGTTAACGCTATCCAACGGATACATCCCTATCCAGTGGATAAGTGTTAACAACATGTGCTATCCAACGATTAGAGATTTATCCAGTGGATAGCGTTATCTACCCTTCCAACCACCGGGGCCAGAAAAATATTTTCGTCTTGTCTCGTCTCGATTTTTAAATGTAATGGTTGTTTTTCAGTTTATCTTTAAAAATGTTGGCTTTAATGATAAAAAAGATCCAAATAAAGCCTCGAGAGTAACCTCCAGTACCAAAGTGTGCTCTGAACAGTTCCAAAGTATGTGACGAGTTCGGTGCTCTCCACTTTTAGCACTAAAAATACATTTATATGGTTCAGAGCCTCCTAGCCTTAAGTTATAAAAACATTGAGGTGACTCTGTACATGATCTACATATTTTGTACAAAGCTATCAAGAAGATGAAGCTGGATATGCTAACGTTGATAAAAAATAGACAGTTTAAATGATAATAAAGATTCGGCGGTGGAGGACGTATATGCAATAAAAATTTGTGCTAAAATTATTATATAAAATTAGTTAATAATTTGATACCCATGATGTGACATACTAATTTCATAAGAAACGTTGTTTCACGTGATCAAGTCGAAGATTTTAAAACGTGTAGATTAAATTTGACGGACACCGCGAGATTGGCTGCGTTTCTGGGGACAGTTCGAAAGTCAAATTAATGAATCCAGTGCCCCTCAAGTCGCGAAGTTTTCTTATTTGAAATCATAAGTTGATTTGGAGGTGCGAAATCTCATCGATGGTTTTTTGGGACTCTTTTTCTGGTTTCTTTAACCGTACAAACAAGGAAAAGAAAACAAAAAACACTCGAAAAAACTTTTTGTGTATGCTTCTTTGATAGCAAAAGAATATAACCAGTTTTGCCAGAAAATCCGCCGCATACGTTGGGTTGAGGAACCGAACATCCCTCTTGCCGTAAATATTATTAGACGTTTTGGTGAGTAGTATTGCTGAGTATGAGTATGAATCACACTGATAAAGAGCGATTCGCAGCCGCGTCGTCTTGCATCGCGACAGAAATCTTAACTTTACTTTTCCCGCGTAAACGACGGCGTTGTAGTCCCAGTCCTTTATCAGCCACCGCGTTCTAGAAGCCGTCGCGTCTCGGATCTTAAAGTCCCTAATAGTGTTGTAAAGCCGGAATGTGAACAGTATACTTCGCTAAATAAAATGTTAAGTATTTTTTTCAAAAGTGTTGATGGCACATATATCTTTTACTGCTGTATTAAACAATAAAGGCATCGGTGGCATTCGGAAAAGCACCAAGAAAAAATAATATTTACGTTTTGTAACTTACAAAAAACCAATCGTGTTGTAAAGCCAAAATGTTACCAGGTTATACTTCGCTACTTACAAAGTTAAGCAATTTTCCAAACGTTTTGAGTGGAACAATATTTTTACTGCTATATTAACCAACGGAAGCACTGGGAAAGGCATCGGTGACACCGGGAAAGGCATCAAGAAGAATGATATTTACGATAAGTAACTTGTTGTATGACGAAAAAAGTATCTTGACTTGTTTAAGGCGTTAATCACAGTTGGTTTGCTTTTCACTTGAATTTTGCGATCTCGACTTTCGATTCCGGAAAAATGAAAAGCTAAGCAACTCTAGAAAAATTTCACTCCCGATTTTTATATTTTTAGAGTCATTAATAAGTTTGTATCCACAGCCTTGAGATAAGAAATTTAAAATTTCCATCAGCTGTAGTTCTTTTAGTGTTTACTATATATATTCAATCGCCTCATTTCACGTGAAAAAGGCATGTAGGAAAACACTGAGCTTCGAGAAACAGCCAAGTTAAGGCTAATGTGTTTACCATGCTTAAATATTTATAATCAGGGCTACTCGTTTAGGAAACCTTTTTTCAAAGATCCAGACGTTGAAATAGTTCTGTTTCCCGTTCGAAGGGTTTATTTTCCTATTTAATGTATCAAATGAACTCGGGATGAAAACTTAACTTTCGAACCGAAGGGCAGGTGAAATGTTGTGTTGGTGTCTCTGTCCCCCCCCCCCCCCCCAAGTCTTTGCGAAAGGTATATCCAGACAACCTGCACGGAAAAACTGACCACAGCTATAGCTATAGTATAGCCTGAGAGTATGCATTAAGTTTAATACGCCACAAGTACATTTATTGTAAATTTACTGCTCTTGGGGCACTAGTGGTTTCTAACCGCTGTGTGGATTCTTTGTGCGGTAAGAGCTTGAACTATTTCACACCACTGATGGTTAACAAAGAAAAACTGTGAAATTATGATGACTTGTTTACAAGTCCTTTTCTGTCACGTGATCCGAAACGACTATCAGTCGTGATCACGACAGATTTGACTGCAAAGCACAAACAATCGATCGCCGAGCCTAAAGCTGCCAAAACATTTCCTAAAATTCGTATTTGTATTTTCTTATATATGCTAAGGATCCTAAGCTTCAGAAGTTAAGTATCCATGCCATATTTCAGCAACAAACTAGCCCCACGATTGTGTTTTAATCTGCACGAGTAATTAGTTAGAAAAAATAATTTCGTCGTGTCTCGATGTCTAAGCGTTGTGGTTGTTTTTCAGTTTCTTTTAAAACAGATATGGACTTTTAGAATTTAAAAAAACAAAAGAAAACATATGATTAAATGCAACATTTAGTGCCAAAGTGTATTCTGAACATTTCGAAGACGACGATTTTGAGTTTACAGACAGCCGAGCTAGGAGATTGAAAGATGGCACCTGTCAACCAGAGGTTATTTCAGTAGGAATTAGTGTTTCGTTTCCGGCACGATAATATTAGGAACGGCTGTCACAGTTTCAGGAAAAGTCTGAGAATAATAGATTAATTTAAAGCAAGGAAAAGTCTGGGAATTCCACTTTAAAATTTACATCTTTAAGAGAAGACTGGGAAAAGTGAAATTTCAAGTAAATATGATGTTGTTCATCTTGTCTTGGCCATTTCCATGATGAAAGATGGTAACACTTTCCTTTATGATGTTGATTATGTACATTGTTTAGAACGGTTGACAGCTTCCTGACCATAATATCCTTCCCCTTTGTAATGCAAGTTGAATTTGGTTTGTGAATGTAATCATACATTTACTTTTTCTTCTGTACATTTCATGGACATGAATGGGTAAATAAGCTGATGTTGAGCTTTTTAAGGAAATCAGTCAATTTTTCCCATGTTACCTTGAGGAATTATGAATTCACGTACACTACATTTAACTTGCAGAAAGTTTTAATTTATGGATAGAAAGGGTGGCTGTCGGGGGGGATGTTTGAGGTTATTATCAGGATTCGTTCTTGAAATTGTTAATTCAATTGGTCAGAGCAATTTACATTTGTCAGGGAAAGTCAGGGAATTTAAAAAACTCAGAACTGTGGCAACCATTATGGTAGGGGGTACTTTTTTATCAACCTGTATACTGTGCCATCTAGTTGCTTTTCGTGTATCTCCTTTAACATGTGAAGAAGCCCAGTGTAAACTGAGCATCAAACATGAGATTTATAAATCTCCTCAGGATTGACTAACAGTTCCTCATTAGCAGATAGTGTTTGGGTTGTATAGGTTCTCCATGTTTCTGAAGATGGTTACTAAACTCTGAGATTGCTGTTCATCTAGTTATTTAAAAACCATGGCAGGTAGTGAACCTCACACATTTTAAAGTGTCAACATCCATGGCTCTATATTCTGTAAAGGCATAAATCAAGCATTTTAAATGAGAATTATAAATCCCCTTGATATCACTTAGCAGTTCCTCATCAACATATAAGATCTCTTGATTGGTCGAATTTTCAGAAAAATGTCAGATTGCTTGTCATTTGGTGGTTTGAAAACTTTGACCACCTCCCAGTAACATAACCAGAGAATAAAATTAACATGAAACAAAAAAATAACAGCTTTTGATAAGATGTAGCTTCATTCTCTCCCTAAATCACAAAATCATTATGAAAGTACTTTTTGTGATCAATTTGCTTCCCTTTTTCGCCCATTTCAAGTATTTTTGTGATCGTTAAAGATCTTGTGCCTGAGAGTTTGGTTTTTCAGCTCAAGGTGTTTATAATCTCAGTTACAAACTCCATTTCTTTTGTTTCCTATTTCTGTATCACCATAGTCTTTAAAGTGCTGAGTTATCAGTGAATATAAAAATTTCAGCAAGTGAAGAAGCAGTTTCACCTATATGATGTCTTCTGAAGTAGAACTTGAGTAGCCATTTTGAATTCTTGTTTATCCATTTCAAACCATGTGACCACACAGCGAAAAAGGTCCATTGTCCATGACTTTCTTTTTTTTCTATTTTTTTTTTTGAGGGTTGACATTAAGGAACAACATGAAAGATGTTATTGAGCGGTAATTTTGGAACGAATTGAGTCGCGAACGCTTGAATGCCATGAAAGCCTTGAATGCCTTGTATGCTTAGTATGCCAATGTCTTAGTTGAAAAACGTTCACTTGTTGTAAAAAGCAAAATCTGAAATCTGAAACCAAACTGTATATACTCTATGCAATCTATTTAACAACGCTACTACCGTGAGACTGAAGAACATAACTATAATGGATGCAAACTGCTTGTGAAGAAAGACGACATGTTGGATTCACTTGATGGCAAGGAACGTAGCTACGATAACAGTACGAATGGTATTAATTTCACGATCAGAAAGGTGAATCTTACGTTTGTTTTCATTGTAGTTGTATGGATATTCTTTTTTAATAAATACGTGATCCAAAACCCTGTGCTTTTTTGTGTATAATGTTATTATGTTAAATATTGTTTATGCAATTGTCTTGTCACAGGCGGCCCAAGCTCACGTCTCGAGAAAAAGTCAACGATTAATCCATGAACGCGTCACACGTTGTGTGACTCGGTGTTAAGTTACGGGAGGAACTGCACGTTATAAGGAATAGTACAGGGAACGAAGTATGGTCGATTTACAACGATACATATTTCGAAATATGAACATTTTTCTCGTAAAATCAATAAAACTTACTCATACCCTGTGTATCCGTTGTATTTTCTGGCGATTTCTACCGTTTTAAGCTTGCTTTACCATCACTGTTATTCACGTAATCTACTTTTATTACGTTGGTAAAATCTGTACAGACATCACACCAACCAACTCGCGCGCCAAGTAAGAAGACTATATTGAAGGCTTGAAATAATATTGTGATCGATTTTCAACAAGAAATGGGCCAGGAATACTCCACAATAGTGCAAATAATCGTGAAGGCGGATCGCAGAAAAGCGATTGCGTGACGCTCGGTAAGCTGTAAGATGACATGTTATTATTTACCAGACGTAAAAACTCTTCAGATTCTTAGTCTGCATTTTGTACCCACTCTGCAGTCTGCAGTCTATATTTTGTATCCGGTCTGCAGTCTGCTGTCTGCATTTTTTACTAACAGGTATCCGTGACAACAATACAGTTTATTTTTGGTTACATTTATTCGCAAAACACACATAATCTACCACAAAATACCTGTGAGTGAGGTAATTCGGCATTTTTGTTCTTTCCCACATTAATATTCTTCTCTCCTTTTGTAAGAATGTAGACATCACTCACAATGTTTCAAGTAATCTACCCACCCTACAAAAAAGTAATTCTTGCATGCATAGCATGCCTATGTTTTGAAATAGGTCTATGCCCTTGGCCAGACTTGAGCGCACTATTTCAGTATACTAGTCCGACACCCATAGTATCACTACACTTGATTCCAAGGATCCAGTACCACCCAGGTATCCCAGTTACCCTGCTCACAGGGTCTAGTTCTTTACCAAGATCAAAACTTACCATCTCTCTCATTCTATTTAAAAAAGTATGAAGTAGATTATTTCCAAATATTACCTGCCCCCTATAAAAAGGTACATTAAGACGTTCATTTTTACCATCACTAGTCTTGGGAGAATCACAAGCCCTGGTGGCAGGACTGTCCGAGCATACACCTGGAATTTCCCCACAGTTTTTGGCACGGCATTCAACAGACCAGTCTCTCTTTGGTGGTACAGGGAGAAACGATGCAGCCCCAAGCAACGACCAGACAAGAAAAACAAACCCACGGATATCAGGCACAAGATCTCAAATGAGGCCAGCTGTGGACAGTCAAAACCTTTTTCTTGTTGGTGACACATACCCGAATCATAGAAACATGCCGACAGAGCAAGATGACACAGGTCACAGGGAGAACGACAAGGACGCAAAGCCTGGGAGAATCAGGTCACGAGATGATATGCGAAACACTATAGATAAAAAAGAATCAAATTTCTTTGGTATAAAGCCTTGCTTCCTTGCTCGTCACTCAGAAGACAGTAGCATTACCACTCCTACCGATGACAAAGGGAATGCAGCGGAAAACGTCAATGGAAGTTCTTCCAACACCTTCTCAAGGTATCAATGGTCATCTTGTTTCACTACTGAGCAAGGCTATCAAGTAACTTACCCCTTCCAAGCACCATCGTTTCATTCTGAAAGTTCAAAGGTATCTGTTAACGCACAAGGTCCAAATCTTCATGGCTCCTTCGATCCTAACCCTGCGGTTTGGGATCAACCAGTGCCTGCTCGTCCTCTACTTTCTCTTCCCTGCAACGGATCGGAGCATCTCCAAACCCTTTCCTGCGATGACCTGCGAATTATAGCGATAGCTCCGCATGCTTTGATCAATGGTGACTCGCCGTTGGCGCAAACACCCCTTTTACCACAACAAAGAAAAGTCAAGGATCAACCTACTGATCCTGAAGTACAACGGGAGAGAAACTCTGACTTTGAAGTGATAAATGGAAATCCTGCATGTTTATCGGATACCACTGCAGTTGCACAAGGCCTGATCTCCCCTGAAATGGAAATCTCCGCTCTACCACAAGCAGCCATGAACACAAATCTAATATGGGAAACAGGAACACATGCAGATCAGGACACTGCTTACCAAAAGGCACTGGGTGTCTTAAATGATGATTCCTTAGCTGACCCAGAGCTACGAGTGGCTGAGGCTTCTTTCCCTGTCGAAACAACCTTGAAAGAAAGGGAAGTAAGAGAAAAGGCAATGAAGGAAGAAGAGCGAAAAAAAAAGGAAGAGCGGACCAGGAAAGAACAACAAGCACGTGAAAGAGGAGAAAGAGAGGTAACGGAAGCAAGAGGAATGGAACACGGTAATTTAACAGAAGAAGGAAGCTCGACTATCAATGGAGATGAAGCACTCGAGCAAATGATGATGCTAGGGACCTCTCGTTTGGAAAGAAAGTATAGAGAAAGGGAAAAAGAATGGATGAAAAAATGGGCTGGGCCCCAAAAGAGCGATCTCAAGACAGACAAACACAGTGTTGTAAGTGCTGGTAAGTTTAAAAATATTTATGACAAACTTTTTTTTTCCCTTTTGTTTCGATGGTACGTTTGTTCTCCAAAAGAATAGGGATCAGAGATGTATTGGCCTGCTTCACTACCAAGTGTTACTGTGGTAATGAAGAATACTGACGCTAACTTAAGGGCGAGAGCAGACTTTAAAAGGAGAGAGAAACTCTAATATATACGCGCATGAAGCTATCTAATGCTAATGGTTTTTAGCTCATTTGCCTTAGTGGAATCGTCTCCAAAAGATACGCGTATAACAGTGGATACGAATTATGGTTTCTCAACGCGTATCAAGCTCCCTTTCAGTAGGTTCCTCAGTCTATTCGAGTGGAAATACAACGTTTATCAGTATGAGTTCGAAATATATTTTCTCAACGAGTCATATTTTCGACCTGCGAAGTGCAGTTTCGACCTGTGTTCGACCTGCGAAGTGCCGTTTCTATTTTCGTTTAGCATCCTCAAGGACGACTCCTCCCACTGTGATGAGTGTAACTTCTGTATAAACAAGGGGCTGGAAGGGAGGCATAACCGCAGACCGAATTCAGGACCTGATGAGTGCTGTATCTGTTTGGAGGTAATGACTTACTCCTCACATTAACACTCCGTTGCTGCAAAACTACCAGAGAAGGGGATTTCTCTGTCTTGTTCGTTTCGCATCGTTTCTTGTTTCTTGGATTTCGTCATCGGTTGTACTGTATAATTAATATTTTGTGTTCTCGTGGTGTCTCATCGTATCATTTATACATTGGAACGTCTTCCTTTCTGCTATTGTAAGAGTATGGATTTCAAAAACTGTCTAGAGACATTCGTGACAGTGGTTGCGAACAAAATCGGCTCTGCAAGAGTAAATATTGGCCAATAGAATTTTCCCTTTTGTTGTAGTTATATCCTTGTTAGCGACAATGAAAGTGAAATCTGGTAAATTCAATGTTTGAGCGATAAATTTAGCAACATACTAAGAGAGCACTTGAGTTCTTCTTAGCTAGGTTCTGAGTGCAAAGGGAAGCGTTCAATAGGATTATTGGAAAAAATAATTGTAAAAGTTAAACTGATAGATAATACCTGTAAATCCTTTTGGTTAATGGACGTTAAGAACATTTATTTTCAGGACATGTTCGACGACGATGTTCGAATCCAGCCATGCTTACACAAGTTTCATAGAGAGTGTATCATTAAATTGAAACAGAGTGGCGAGTAAGTATGCTAAAAAACACATGATCTTTTCTGAATTAACTAAAAAAATGAAGAACGTGTTAGTGTTCCCCTCCATTTGATGGTATCTAGTTAATATTCTGAATCGTATTTGTACGTGAAGTTGTGGTGGAGGCTGTAGGGGTCAGTTGCCTGACTCTCTCGACTTCTGGCTGCGTGAACTGGAGTGCCAAAATCAATCATTTCTTTTTTGCGTCTTCTTTCCCTTGAAGGAACTTTTCTTTGTTTCAATTGCATCTCTCATTGGTTTGTGATGTTAACTTCTGACTAGCTGTTGTGAGTAACTGGGTTTTGGTTTAATGAAACTGAGATAGAGGCTCTCTTTGCATGCAGCCTTGGAACAGTTCTGAATCCACAGCAATGCTAGGTCGATTGTGAGCTTTACAGTTTCCTTTCCTTCCTAGTTTTACCCGTGATTTTACGGTGATCTTGTATTGAATATTCTCGCGTTTAATTCAAACAAGTTTACGTTGCATTTACCTGAAATATTTCCTTTAAATTTGTAGTCACAGATGTCCACTTTGTCGCCTCCATCTATACAGTCAGACAAATGACAGTGAATGACAACGTCCATCCCAGGCCCTTCTATTCTCGCCTCTTTGATAAAACCGAGAGGACCCTTGGAATGGAGCTGAAAGGATGAATTTTTTCTGTCCTTTTGATAACTGTTAGGTGTTTAGTTTCTTTAGACTTCTAGCGTAAATTCAGTAACGGCAGTTTAGTACTTAAGAGAGGATGTCAGCATCCATCGAACAAATTTGAAATTTTGTGGCAAGTGGCCCAAAATTCGTTTTCTCTGCTACTTTCATATTTTGTAGCCCAATATGTTCTAATAATTGTGGTGTAGTCTTTTTGTGAAAATATATTTAGTTTTCGAGAAATGACTTTTTTCGTTCGACCGCTCAAATATGCAAATTTTCACCGTGAATATTACCCGAGTTGTGTGACCTCATGTAACGAATGTACTAGGCCTACGGTATTTCTGTGAACATAATCCTTTGTTTTATCATCTAAACTTAATCCCCTGTCGTTATTGAAGCTGGCAAAGAAATATTTATTTTTTAGTGAATATTTTTGTCTGACATACTTTTCCTATGTCGAAAAGTAGCATCAAAACAAAGACAGTTTTAACAATGACCGATATGACAGAATCTACTGAGCTTCAAGCTTTTAAAAGACCAAAGGATGGTTGTAAAGTTACTGTAAAAATTTCCTTGTGCAACTACAATGAAAACAAACATAAGATTTACCTTTCTGATCGTGAAATTAATACCATTCGTACTGTTATCGTAGCTACATTCCAAGGATCCGGTACCATCCAGGTATCCCAGTTACCCTGCTCACAGTCTCTAGTATAATTTTATAGCGGTCGTTTTTCGCAATTCCAGGCGCGTAGCCCCGCCCTCTTATGTAAAGGGTCCCCCAGAGATGCTGATACGTGCAGCACTTGACATTTAGTAAGGACAAATTCTGATGTTATTTTTGGCGAAGAGAAACAAGTTCTGTCAGAGAAGATACATAAACTGGAACTCAAATCTGGCTAGAATGTGGTAGAGCATAATTAACGTGATCATCGACACAGCTAATAAAATCATTAATAAACACGATAAGATTGTTATGTTAGATTTTTTGCAAATTGTAGTGATTTATTCCAGTTAACGGTGGCGACAAGTAGGCGCACCATGTATATTCCATAGTCGCTATCAAGTAAATTTTGCCGGACTTTGAGTTCGTCTCAAGATAGAACAACACAAATACACAAGGAAATTTTTACAGTAACTTTATAACCATCCTTTGGTCTTTTAAAAGCTTGAAGCTCAGTAGATTGTGTCATATCTGTCATTGTTAAAACTGTCTTTGTTTTGATGCTACTTTTCTTTTCTTTGCTACTTTGAAAATAGGAGTCAAAACAAGTTTGGGTGACTTGCCGCTGTTTGTTTGATGCTTGCTGACATTAGCTCCTAAATTCAATGGAGTTATCCGATCGTCCGGTTACGAAGGCACCACCTACTTCTCAGGCCTAGAAGATCGACTACGCAATCAAATCTTACTCCGAGTTTAATTTATACACTGTATTACCTTTTTTAGAACGTAAAATTTTGCATTGACCTTCATATGACTTCGCGTCCTTTGGATGTTGTCGGACCACACTCGGCTTGATTAAATCGATTCATTATGTATGGCATAAAATTATGAATAACGAATGATCTAGTGAATTAGCTTCATGTAGAATACAGCATGCTTTTCAGTTAGTTTCTTGTTCATTATTTTGTTTAAAAGGCTGTAATCTCAAATAAATTTGCGAGTTCCTCGAAATTTATATCTCAATCCTTCGAAGCTCTAAACTAGCTCTGAGAGTTAACAAATAGAAATTAGAGAGCTCATGAGTTAAATCTTCGCTTTATCATTGGGCCACATAGACTGTAAGCTTAGTCAGGCACTTACTAAGCTTATATGTGACACACATCCCGCAAACTGCTGGGATCAGCAGTGTCGAAAGCTTCGTGTAATGGGCATGAGTTAATAGAGTAAGAAAGATGGTGAGTCCTATTTTTTTTCTTTGTTCCACGCTCGTAACACTGGAGGCGAAAACCATCTTTCTTCATTTTACTGCCGAGCTGAAGATTCATCATTTTTTTATTCTGCACATGAGGTTTTCGACATTGTTGATCCTAGCAGCGTGCAGTAGTGACTTAGCTCACCTTGGAGTCTTTGTGGCTCAGTTGCAGAGCATGAGGGCGCTAAGGTCTGAGGTTCGACTCTTTATGACTCTGCATTTTTTCTTTGTTCCATACTTGTGACCGGATTAAAGAAGAATAAAACTTTCTTCATATGTTTATCCAAACAAACAAACAGAAGGAGATTACCACTCTCTTAAGATTAAGAGGGAACAGAATACTGCAACAACCCATTGGTTTATGCATTTCTTTATTTTCTGATATCAATATAATTTTTGAGGAACTCTTTTTCTGGTTACTTTAACCGTGCAAACAAAGAAATACATCCATACTGAAATATCAAGCTTGTTGGTTAATGTTGGGGTGAAAATCATGCGCTTTTGGATGTTAATTATTTGTGGTGAGTGGCCTCTTATAAAGTCCGTAACCATTATGCTATCATCTGTGTAAGTAATTAAATGAGTAAGTAAGCAGGCAAATAAGCACGTAAGTGACTTAAAAATTAAGGAAGTAAATAAGAAGAAAGTGTGCAACTTTACAGAAGCTTTTGAAGCAATCTTAAGAGTGAGACTGAAAACTTTTCAGGAATTACTATTAACGCATTGTCTCCCTAAATTCAAATTCTTCATCGGTGGAGGAAAGCGGAGGGATAAAAGCGCCATTAAGACGAGAAATGGATTATTACCGTTAAGTCGATTAGAATTACTTCAGCAACCATTTCTATGAACTTTCGATTTCTTCCTTCATTCCCTATTTTCCTTTTAAAACGCAAGGCCTTGTATCCTTGAATGAAGTGAACTGTAACTGGGAAAACGGTGGTACCGAAAATGAATATGAAGTGTCCTTAGAACACACTCGAAAATTAGGCCTAACACAACACATGTCAAAGAAAAAAAAAAGGCAGAGGAAAAAAAAGAAAAAGAAATCAGTTTAAATAGGTATGAATAAAAGATCACGACAGGGGAAAATTGGTTTCTCAACCGAACGCATTCGGCGGATTTTCCGGGAAAGTTGGTCGTTTTCTTGCGTTATCAAAGAAGTATGCAACAAGAATTTTTGTCAATTTATTTTAGGTGTTCGACACAAAAATAGGTCTTTTAGATGTTGAGCGCTTTCGTAGAGAACGTGAATGTAAATAATCAGAATATGTCACAAGGCTTCTCGCGGAAATTTACGTAATGATCAGGAATGGACCTTCATAATGCAGAAAGGGAACACAAGTATGTAACGAGTTCGGTGCTCTCCACTTTTAGCACTAAAAGTGCATTTATATGGTTCAGAGCCTCCTAGCCTTAAGTTATAAAAACATTGAGGTGGCTCTGTACATGATCTACTGATTTTGTACAAAGCTATCAAGAGGATGAATCTGGATATGCTAACGTTGATAAAAAATAAATAGTTTAAATGATAATAAATATTCGGCGGTGGAGGGTGTATATGTAATAAAAATTTGAGCTAAAATTATTGTATAAAATTAGTTAATAATTTGATACCCATGATGTGACATGCTAATTTAATAATAATAATAATAATAATAATAATAATAATATACAGTATTTAAAGAGCGCTAATTCCCAATGGTCCAAAAGCGCTTTACATAATAAAAATAACAAAATCCTAAACCGACAAAACTACATTGTCATTCTATAAAAATTCCCAATGGTCCAAAAGCGCTTTACATTATAAAAATAAGAACAAAATCCTAAACCTACAAAACTACAAAACTACATTGTCATCCTATAAAAACATCGTCATTCTATACAACATCATAACCAATTTTAAAAAGCCACGTCTTGAGCTTAGATTTAAAAGAAGAAAGGGAATTACAAGATCTAAGTTCGAATGGAAGTGCATTCCAAACAGAAGGTGCGGCAATAGTAAAAGACCGGCCACCATAAGTTTTAAGATTAAATTTAGATGTAGAAAATAAAAATTGATTGGAGGATCTAAGAAGTCTACCAGGTGTATAAGGCTTGATGAGATCAGTGATATAGCGTATAAGGCTTGATGAGATCAGTGATATAGCTAGGTTCAGCACCATGAAGCACCTTAAATGTAATTACTGCAATTTTAAAAGTTATTCTTTGTTCAATTGGTAGCCAATGAAGTTGAATAAGCAACGGCGTAACATGCTCATATCTACTAGTAAGGTGAATAAGCCTAGCAGCACTATTTAGGACACTCTGTAAACGTTTCAAGATACATTTAGGCTGACCGTAGAGCAGTGAGTTACAATAGTCGATCCTTGCAGTAACAAAAGCATGAATAAGAGTTTTACATGTATCGTAAGAAAGAAACTTGCGAATCTTAAAAATATTGCGTAAATGAAAAAACGAAGACTTGCAAACAGCAGTAACGTGCGGCAATATCGATAGAGAGTTATTAAAAATAACTCCAATATTTTTAGCAGTAGTTGAACAGTCAACAGTGTCAGAGGCAATCACCAGGTTTGTTAACGCAGGACGTGGGCGATAGGAGGATGAAAAAACTATAATTTCTGTCTTCCCACTGTTCAGCTTCAGCTTGTTATTTAACATCCAAAGGTCAATATCTTTAACACAATCTTCAAGAACAGATGTACATGTTGACATATCCTCAGGCGATGACGTTTCAAAAGATAAATAAAGCTGTGTATCATCAGCATAAAAGTGATAAGATAGACCATGAGATTTTGCAATATCACCTAAAGGGGAAGTGTACAAAGAATACAATAAGGGGCCCAAAACGGAACCCTGAGGTACACCATAAGGTAAGGCATGCACATCAGAAGAGACATCTTGGATTCTGACATACTGAGTGCGATCAGATAGATATGAACGAAACCAGTCCAGTGCCTGGTCACAAATGCCAAAACGGGTAGATAGTCTAGCAAGGAGAAGAGAATGATCAACTGTATCAAAAGCAGCAGACAGGTCCAGTAGAACCAAAAAAACAGATTTTTGATTGTCAATGGACATAGCAATGTCATTGTAGACTCTAAGAAGAGCCGTTTCGGTGCTATGGTGAGCACGGTAGGCAGACTGAAAGACTTCACACAGACCATTGTTGTCAATGTAGTCAACAAGCTGCAAAGCCACTACTTTCTCAATGATTTTGGACAAGAAGGTGAGGTTAGAGATCGGCCGAAAGTTCTTAAATTCTTGATAATCAAGACTCGGCTTTTTCAACAAAGGACGAATTACAGCTTGTTTAAGTTCAGTGGGCATGACAGAGGTCTCCAAAGACAGCTTAACAATTTTCCAGATCACAGGGCAAAGGAGATCAAGACAACCAAGGAGTATTCTAGAGGGGACAGGGTCAAGTTCACAAGACTTTGATGCCAAAGGGTGCACAATCTGAAGTAAGGTCGAATATGAAGGACAGCTCAAACGATGGAGTCTAGTTGTTGCTACTGTGGCTTCATTAAATAAATAAGTTACCTGCATAGGGTTCGATTCCAGTTCATGTCGAATAGTAATAATCTTCTCACCAAAAAACCCAATGAATCTATTTGCAAGATCCGCCACGGAAGAGCAAGATGGATACTGCGGTGCAGGACTCCGATGTAACAACTTACCGACAATGCCAAACAGTTTCCTCTGATTAAGGCAATTATCATCAATAAGTTTGGTGTAATATTGTGAGCGGACAGAGACTAATAGCTCGTTGACAATACGATTTTGTTCAATAAGACGCAGACGATCTTCGGGCAATCTAGTCCTACGCCATCTCCTTTCCAGTCGGCGACGAACTCTTCTCTCCAGTTTAATCTCCTCACTAAACCATGGAGCAGCGGGACGAATGGTAACCATGCGCGATTTTAATGGCGCATGCTTATCCAAAACACTAGATAACTCCGAATTATACAAGTGAAGCAGCGTAAGTAAATCATTGGATGATTCAGACAAAAGAGGAGACATTGCAACATCTTGTCGAAAATGCTCCAAGCTGATGGCTTTTAATTTCCGACCACAAATACGCTTCCTTTCCCAATTAGGCTTCACAAAACGAAGATCAGCACAAACAGTGTAATGATCCGATATCTCTGAGGAATTATCAACTGAAATAGCATTTAAAATAGCATTTATAGTTTTAAGAAGAAACGTTGTTTCACGTGATCCAGTCGAAGATTTTAAAACGTGTAGATTAAATTTGACGGACACTGCGAGATGGGCTGCGTTTTTGGGGACAGTTCGAAAGTCAAATTAATGAATCCGGTGCCCCTTAAGTCGCGAAGTTTTCTTATTTGAAATAATACTGAAGTGGATTTGGAGGTGCGAAATCTCATCGATGGTTAGTTTTTGGGACTCTTTTTCTGGTTTCTTTAACTGTGCAAACAAAGAAAAGAAAACAGAAAACACTCAAAAAAAACTATTTGTGTATGCTTCTTTGATAGCGAAAGAATATAATCAGTTTTGCCGGAAAATCCCCCGCATGCGTTGGGTTGAGGAACCGAACATCCCTCTTGCCGTAAATATTATTAGACGTTTTGGCGAGTAGTATTGCTGAGTATGAGTATGAATCACACTGATAAAGAGCGATTCGCAGCCGCGTCGCAGCCGCGTCGCGTAAACGACGGCGTTCTAGTCCCAGTCCTTTATCAACCACCGCGTTCTAGAAGCCGTCGCGTCTCGGATCTTAAAGTCCCTAATAGTGTTGTAAGGCCGAAATGTGAACAGTATACTTCGCTAAATAAAATGTTAAGCATTTTTTTCAAAAGTGTTGATGGCACATATATCTTTTACTGCTGTATTAAACAATAAAGGCATCGGTGGCATTCGGAAAAGCACCAAGAAAAAATAATATTTACGTTTTGTAACTTGCAAAAACCAATCGTGTTGTAAAGCCAAAATGTTATCAGGTTATACTTCGCTATTTAAAAAGTTAAGCAATTTTCCAAACGTTTTGAATGGAACAATATTTTTACTGCTATATTAACCAACGGAGGCATTGGGAAAGGCATCGGTGACACCGGGAAAGGCATCAAGAAGAATGATATTTACGATAAGTAACTTGTTGACTTGTTTAAGGCGTTAATCACAGTTGGTTTGCTTTTCACTTGAATTTTGCAATCTCGACTTTCGATTCCGGAAAAATGAAAAGCTAAGCAGCTCTAGAAAAATTTCGCTCCAGATTTTTATATTTTTAGAGTCATTAATAAGTTTGTATCCACAGCCTTGAGATAAGAAATTTAAAATTTCCATCAGCTGTAGTTCTTTTAGTGTTTACTATATATATTCAATCGCCTCATTTCACGTGAAAAAGGCATGTAGGAAAACACTGAGCTTCGAGAAACAGCCAAGTTAAGGCTAATGTGTTTACCATGCTTAAATATTTATAATCAGGGCTACTCGTTTAGGAAACCTTTTTTCAAAGATCCAGACGTTGAAATAATTCTGTTTTCCGTTCGACGTGTTTTTTTTCCTATTTAAACTCGGGATGAAAACTTAACTTTCGAACAGAAGGGCTGGTGAAATGTTGTGTTGGTGTCTCTGTCCCCCTCGCACCAAATTTTAAAAAAAAATCTTTAAAACTAAACTGGTGAGCAGCACTCTGCGAACAGTAGTTGTAAAATTTCTTTATTCTCCGACGCGTTTCGTCTAACTGCCGTAGACTTCTTCGGGGAGTTTTACAATTTAACACTAAACACCTGCATTTATAAGCCCTAGTTAGCGGCTATACAGGAGACCAAAGACCATAAAGGCTTGGCCGGACCTACGAATAGGAACAGGTGAAGTTGCGAAAAATTTGAAAATTTTTTGGGGCAAGGTGGGAAAATTCATTTGGGGACCACGGTTTTGGTTTTCTTTTTTCGTCACGCAGCAAGTTACAAAACGTAAATATAATTCTTCTTGGTGCCTTTCCGTATGCCACCGATGCCTTTTCCGATGCCTCCATTGTTTATTACAGCATTAAAAGATATATATAGTGCCATCAACACTTTTGAAAAATTGCTTAACATATTATTCAGCGAAGTGTACTGTAAACATTTCGGCTTTACAATACTATTGTTTTCCGCAACTATAACTGGTATGTCTTCATATGAATTATTAAATTTGTTTTCCCGCTGACCACTCGTATTTCGGTCCATGATGAATAACTCCCGTCTTGATCGAGTCGTGAAGTTTGATTGAAAATGGCCGCGAAAGATTCATTTGAAATTAGCGACGGTGAATCGCCAAAAGAGTCAACTGAAGGTGAGAATGGTTGATACCTTTCCTTTCTTTTTAATTTTTTATCAAGAAACTAGATTTAAATTGATGGCACGCTTAATTATTCGAATTTGACAGTGACCTGTGGGCTTGATGAGTTCGAAGTAAATGTTGAAGGTCTTGGTGGACAGGTAAGCTGGAGTTTACATTTAATGTCATAATTTAATACCGGGCCATCCTAAATTTTGAAGGGAACTGGTGGTTTCTCTGTTATGGCCATACCTTTTTTAGACCATAAAAGCTTAATATCAGGTGCAATTGTTTTTAAATGTTCAAGTGAAACTTCAAAGATGCATTACACTTCATGGTTTCATTTTGTAGTTTGTGGCTTTTATCATTGTTGTGGAGGTGGCTTTGACTTTTATTTGAAGCAAAAAGAATTTAGTTTTGCTACTCTTTGAGCTGATGTTGAGAGTCTTGGGAATGAATGGTTATGAGTTTTATAAAATCTAAGCTTATGAAATATTTGTGGATATGGGGAGGAAGAAATTGCTAATCAGGAGACATTCTGGTAGATTGTTAAAACTAAGTATTTCACTTAAAATTCTTTAAAGTTTTTTCTAAATTAAGCAGCATCTTTCTGTACTCTAGCCATAGAGCAGCCAGCAGTCATTAAAGGAAAATGCCACTCTATGTTATCATGAATCCTAATGGTGTTTATAGTTAAAAATGAATCTCTACCTTCTCACTGGTGTTACATGATATATACAAGATTAATTAGTCCAGGGTTTGAAGGGTGAGAAGTGCACTTGCAGTTTAGTTTTAAGAGGAGTTTACATGTTCTGTTGTGGTTAACAGCCTCCAAGTGTGGGAGAACTATCTACAAGGAATGAGACAGAAACAGAGCAGCCAGGGAAGCAAGGACTGTCTTTTGGAACTTTTCGGCAAGCTTGTCCTGAATGGATGCCGAAGCATGCATCTCTCTCTGCATCGTCTCTGTCAACGAGGTATGAAATTCACACAAGTCAACAAAAGTATGGAGACAAAATGCATCTGTTATATGACGAATCAACCAGGAAGTTCCAAAAGCTAGGTAAGCTTAGGTTTTTCTGAAAATATTCATTTTTTAGTTGAAAATGTAAATACGTTTTTTCCTTTTTTTCTTTTTCTAATTTTTAAATTTCTCTAGAACTGAAAAAATTAATTCTCTGAACTCAAGTGTCCTTTTCCAACACAAGTATTTAATACTGTATGAATTTGTTCTTTTTCCCTTTTTTTTGGGGGGGGGGGGGGAGGAGATGAAATGAGCAGGGTGTATGAGTTACTGACCTAGATGGCTTGATATTAGCCAAGTTCTCTTCTTGTGTTTTGTCAACAAAGATGAAATCAAGGTCCATAAAAATGCAAAATCAAAGAATGCCTATGACCGTCAATATGTGGATAAAGAAACTTAAAAATCAAACATTTTAATTTGGGAACTTGTAACCAGTAGTCTTGCAACAGTCTGCTTCGGGTGCTGAGCCAAGCCTTGTAACTGAAGCTTTGCTTAACTCAACTGAAAGTAGTGAAATTGCCCCTGATGTTCATAGCACTACCCAAATGCCAGGTAAGCTTAGCTTGGTCAAGAAACAGTCTTTATACACACTTTTGCATCAGAATGCACATACTCTGAAATGATAGAAAACACTGTTTTTAAAAGAGTGTGGTTAAAAGCTTTGGGTCTTTTTTCATTTTTGTGAAAGTTGTTCAAAGTAATGGAATAGTTCCTGTTCAATTTTAATTTTTTCTGACCAATGAAAAGTGAAGCCTTCTGTGAAATTTTCTCTTTTTTCAATTTGATGTATTGACTTTGGAAAATGGAAATACTTAAAATCTAAATCCCATTTTACTCAGGATTTCAGTGTTCTCCTTTCCAGATGGTAACCAGTAAACTTAACTGCTTGTAGTGCCTCTTATTACTGCCTAAAATCACTCAAAATTCTAGAAATGTCAGCAGATAAAAAGATTACTCTACCAGTTTGACACTTTCTTTTACTTGTGTTGCTTAACATAAGGGAGAACTTTAATTTGGAGTCCATCTAAGGACAGTCATATTAGGATGTCATATTAGACGACATCATCATAAACAACTTTGCTTCTTCATTTCCTTTTAAAACAAATAAATTCTATGTCACTGTGCATCTCCTCAGTAATAGATAACAGAAGACACTTAGCTGCACCTTGTGTCTCATATTCTTGTGTTTACTACATTTTGATGTCATCTGTGATCTATTGCTTCTTTTTCTATCCTTTAAAATTTATACATTTCTTTATAACTGAGATAACCAAACTATGGGAAGCAATAATTATTTTAGCAATAATTGAAGAGGTGTGTGGAAAAAAAAAGCCCCTAGTGACATCTGAATGACCGCAGGAATCTCCTATTAGCATTTAACCCCTAAGTTCTGATTGCAAATTCTCCCATCAAGCAGCTACACATCTTGTAAATTAGTTATCAGAAATTGGTGTTGGATCAATATAACGACAACTACCTGATAAGTTTGAGTATTCCCATTACCTGTTTGCAGGATAATGTATGGATATTATAGGGAGAAGTTACATGTTGATCACTTCTGGGAGTTAAAGGTTCTGTCTTGTACTTCTTTTTGATACTAATGGAGAAGGTGATGTTGTATCAGAAGTCACCTAGGACTGTATTTCATGCACTCCCTTCAATTAGTTTGTGTTTTGCTGGCATTGAAATATTCCAGGTCTGTGACAAGACAAAAAACCTCTTTCTCTATTTCTTTCCAAGCTCAAAACTTACCATCTCTTTTATTCTATTTAAAAAAGTATGAAGTAGATTATTTCCAAATATTACCTGCCTTCTATAAAAAGGTACATAAAGATGTTCCTTTTTACCATCACTAGTATTGGGAGAATCACAGGCCCGAGTGGCAGGACTGCCCCAGCATACACTTGGAATTTCCCCACAATTTTTGGCACGGCATTCAACAGACCAGTCTCTCTTTGGTGGTACAGGGAGAAACGATGCAGCCCCAAGCAACGACCAGACAAGAACAACAAACCCACAGATATCAGACACAAGATCTCAAATGAGGCCAGCTGTGGACGGTCAAAACCTTTTTCTTGTTGGTGACACTTACCCGAATCATAGAAACATGCTAACAGAGCAAGATGACACAGGTCACAGGGAGAACGATAAGGACGCAAAGCTTGAGGTTAGACCACGAGATGATATTGGTATTGAGCCTTGCTTCCTTGCTCGTCACTCAGAAGACAGTAGCATTACCACTCCTATCGATGACATGAGGAATGCAGAGGAAAAAGATGACCCGCGAATTATAGCGATAGCTCCGCATGCTTTGATCAATGGTGACTCGCCGTTGGCGCAAGCACCCCTTTTACCACAACAGAGAAAAGTCAAGGATCAACCTACTGATCCTGAAGTACAACGGGAGAGAAACTCTGATTTTGAAGTGATAAATGGAAATCCTGCATGTTTATCGGATACCACTGCAGTTGCACAAGGCCTGATCTCCCCTGAAATGGAAATCTCCGCTCTACCACAAGCAGCCATGAACACAAATCTAATATGGGAAACAGGAACACACGCAGATCAGGACACTGCTTACCAAAAGCCACTGGGTGTCTTAAATGATGATTCCTTAGCTGACCCAGAGCGACGAGTGGCTGAGGCTTCTTTCCCTGTCGAAACAACCTTGAAAGAAAGGGAAGTAAGAGAAAAGGCAATGAAGGAAGAAGAGCGGACCAGAAAAGAACAACAAGCACGTGAGAGAGGAGAAAGGGAGGCAACGGAAGCAAGAGGAATCGAACACAATAATTTAACAGAAGAAGGAAGCTCGACTAGCAGCGGAGAAGAAACACTCGAGCAATTAATAATTCAAGGGACCTCTCGTTTGGAAAGAAAGTGGAGAGAAAGGGAAAAAGAATGGATGGAAAAAAAAGGCTGGACCCGAAAAGAACGATCTCAAGACAGACAAACAAAGTGTTGTAACTGCCGGTAAGTTAAAAAAGATTCATAACAAACTTTTTTTTCCTTTTGTTTCGATGGTACGTTTGTTCTCCAAAAGAATAAGGATCAGAGAATTATTGGCCTGCTTCACTACCATGTGTTACCGTGGTGATGAAGAATGCTGACACTAGCTTAAGGGCGAGAGCAGACTTTAAAAAGAGAGAGAAACCCTAATATATACGCGCATGAAGCTATCTACTGCTAGTGGTTTTTAGCTCATTTGCCTAAGCGGAATCGTCTCCAAAAGATACGCGTGTAACAGGGGATACGAATTATGGTTTCTCAACGCGTATCAAGCTCCCTTTCAGTAGGTTCCTCAGTCGATTTGAGTGGAAATACAACGTTTATCAGTATGAGTTCTAAATATATTTTCTCGACGAGTCATATTTTGCTCGACTGTTTGACCTGCGAAGAGCCGTTCCTATTTTCGTTTAGCGTCCTCAAGGACCACTCCTCCCACTGTGATCAGTGTAACGTCTGTATAAACAATGGGCTGGAAGGGAGGCATAACCGCAGACCGAATTCAGGACATGATGTGTGCTGTATCTGTTTGGAGGTAATGACTTACTCCTCGTATTAACACTGTAGCTGCAAAACTTCCAGAGAAGGGGATTTCTCTGTCTTGTTCATTTCGCATCGTTTCTTGTTTCTTGGATTTCGTCACCAGTTTTACTGTATAATTAATATTTTGTGTTCTCATGGTGTCTCTTCGTATCATTTATACGTTGGAACGTTTTCCTTTCTGCTATTGTAAGAGTATGGATTTCAAAAAACTGTCCAGAGACACTCGCGGTAGTGGTTGCACACAAAATCGGCTCTGCAAGAGGAAATATTGTCCAATAGAATTTCCCCTTTATATCCTTGTTGGCGACAATGAACGTGAAATATAAATAAAGTAAATTCAACGTTTGAGCGACAAATCTAGCAACATACCAAGAGAGCACTTGAGTTCTTCTTAGCAAGGTTCTGAGTACAAAGGGAAGCATTCAATAGGATTATTGGAAAAAATAATTGTAAAAGTTAAACTGATAGATAATACCTGTAAATCCTTTTGTTTAATGGACGCTAGGAACATTTATTTTCAGAACATGTTCGGCGACTGTCAAATCTTGTCATGCTTACACAAGGTTCATAGAGAGTGTGCCATTGCAATGACACAGAATGAAGTGTAAGTATGTTCACAAAGTCAAGATTTTTATGAATTAACTAACATAACGAGTAACGCGTTGATGCTCCCCTTCATTTGACGTTATCTAGTTAAAATTCTGAATTGGATTTGTATGTGGAGTTGTGGCGGAGGCTGTAGGGGTCACTTACTTGACTCTGTCTATCTCTCGACTTCCGGCGGCGTGAACTGGAGTGTCAAATAAATCATTGTTTTTTGCGTCTTCTTTCCTTTGAGAGAACTTGTCTTTGAATCTTATGAATCTCTCATAGGTTTGTAATGTTAACTTCTGATTTGCTGTTGTGACTAGCTGTGTCTTGGTCTAACGACACTCGAGAGAAAAGTTCACTTTGCATGCAGCTTTGGAACAGTTCTGAATTCACAGCAATGCTAGGTCGATTGTGAGCTTTGCGGTCTCCTTTAGTTTTACCCGTGATTTTACGGTGATGTTGTCTTGAATATTCTCGCGTTTAATTCAAACAAGTTTAGGTTGCATTTACCTGAAATATTTCCTTTAAATTTGCAGTCACAGCTGCCCAATTTGTCGCCGCCCTCTATGCAGTCAGACAAATGGCAATGAGTGAATGACAACGGCCCAGGCTCTTCTCTTCTCGCCTCGTTGATAAAACCGAGAGGAACCTGTGAATGGAGCTGAAAGGATGATTTTTTTTATTTCCTTTTGATTATTTTTAGGTGTCTAGTTTCTTAGACTTTTAACGTAAATTCAGTAACAACAGTTTAGTACTTAAATTCAATGGATTTATCCGATCGTCCGGGTACGAAGGCACCACCTACTCAGGACTTCTCAGGCCCAGACGATCGACTACACAATCAAATCTTGCTCCGAGTTCAAATTATCTACGGTATTACCCTTTTCAGTTTGATTGATCGGTACGTTTTTATATTAATTTGACATTTCAAATTCGAACAAATGTAGTAGGTTTAGGTGTGTTAGGGGCAAGTGATATGTGGGTCTCCATAACCAAACTATCAAAACGTTATCACTAGTTGTCAAATATTGAGTTTTTCACCAACAACCCAGAATTTAGAGAGGCAAAAGTAAACAACTCGTCGATGATGATCTTAAACTTTGCGTAAAGAATGCCTGGTTTAAGATTTCCTTAGGCATATGTGTCCAGGACATTGAGTTGCTTTGGTAGTTAACGATACTCCAGAAAAAACCAAACAAACAAACAAACAACGACGAACAGGGACTAACGTCATCGAATGTTCTAAGCGCATTACTTTAAGATCTTAATCTAAGGAATAGCGTAGCGGGTATTCGCTCAAAACCCAACCCGTTCTGTTTCGTTTTCTTAAATTTTCTATAGTTTGAATTTTAAAGCCATTGATGTCTGAAAAACAGCATTTTCGGACCAATGATTACAGGAACTTTAAATAAATGGGCTCCTAAGCAATCAAAAAGATTTAATTTGTAAACTAGAACGTAAAGTTTTGACTATATGACTTCGCGTCCTTTGGATGTTGTCGGACCACACTCCGCTTGATTAAACCGATTCATTATGTATGGCATAAAATTATGAATAACGAATGATCTAGTGAATTAGCTTCATGTAGAATATAGCATGCTTTTCAGTTAGTTTCTTGTTAAATATTTTGTTTCAAAGGCTGTAATCTCAAATAAATTCGCGAGTTCCTCGAAATTTATATCTCAATCTTTCGAAGCTTTAAACTAGCTCTGAGAGTTGAAAAATAGAAACTAGAGAGCTCATGAGTTAAATCCTCGCTTTATCACTGCGCCAGATAGACTGTAAGCTTAGTCAGGCTCTTACGAAGCTCATATGTGACACACACCACGCAAACTGATGGGATCAGCAGTGTCGAATGCCTCGTGTAATGGGCGTGAGTTAATAGAGTAAGAAAGATGGTGAGTCCTATTTTTTTTCTTCGTTCCACGCTCGTAACACTGGAGGCGAAAACATCTTTCTTCATTTTACCACCGAGCTGAAGATTCGTCATTTTTTTATTCTGCACATGAGGTTTTGGACATTGTTGATCCTAGCAGTATGCAGTAATGACTTAGCTCACCTTGGAGTCTTTGTGGCTCGGTTGGAGAGCATGAGGGCGCGAAGGTCTGAGGTTCGACTCTTTATGACTCGGCATTTTTTCTTTGTTCCATACTTGTGACTGGATTAAAGAAGAATAAAACTTTATTCATGTGTTTATCCAAAATAAATAAACAGCAGGAGATTACCACTTTTTTAAGATTAAGAGGGTATAGAATATTGCAACAACCCATTGGTTTATGCATTTCTTTATTTTCTGATATCAATATAATTTTGAGGAACTCTTTTTCTGGTTACTTTAACCGTGCAAATAAAGAAATACATCCATACTGAAATATCAAGCTTGTTGGTTAATGTTGGGGTGAAAATCATGCGCTTTTGGATGTTAATTATTTGTGGTGACTGGCCTATTAGAAAGCTCGTAACCATTATGCTATCATGTGTGTAAGTAATTAAATTAGTAGGTAAGCAAGCAAATAAGCACGTAAGTAACTAAAAAATTAAGGAAGTAAATAGGAAGAAAGTGTGCAACTTTTCAGAAGCTTTTGAAGCAATCTTAAGAGTGAGACCCAAAACTTCAGGAATTACTATTACCGCGTTGTCTCCCTAAATTCAAATTCTTTATCGGTGGAGGAAAGCGGAGGGATAAAAGCGCCATTAAGACGATAAATAGATTATTACCGTTAAGTCGATTAGAATTACTTCGGTAACCATTTCTATGAACTTTCGATTTCTTCCTTCATTCCCTAATTTTCTTATAAAACGCAAGGCCTTGTATCCTTGAATGAAGTGAACTGTAACTGGGAAAACGGTGGTACCAAAAATGAATATGAAGTGTCCTTCGAAAACACTCGAAAATTAGGCCAAGCATAATACATAACAAAGAAAAAAAAAACGCCGAGAAAAAAACAGAAAATGAAATCAATCAATCGGCGGATTTTCCGGGAAAGTTGGTCGTTTTCTTGCGTTATTAAAGAAGCATACAACAAGAATTTTTGTTGATTTGTTCGACACAAAAAAAGGTTTTTAGATGTTGAGCGCTTTCGTAGAGAACGTGAATGTGAATGATAAGAATATGTCACGAGGCTACCCGCGGAAATTTACGTAATGATCAGGAATGGACCTTCACTAAGCAGAGGGGGAACACAAGTATCTAAGTTCGGTGCTCTCCACTTTTAGCACTAAATATATATTCATATGGTTCAGAGCCTCCTATCCTTAAATTATAAAAACATTGAGGTAGCTCTGCAGATGATCTACAGATTTTGTACAAAGTTATCAGTAAGATGAATCTGGATATGCTAACATTGATAAATAATAAATAGTTTAAATGATAATAAAGATTCGGCGGTGGAGGATGTATATGTAATAAAAATTTGTGCTAAAACTATTGTATAAAATTACTTAGTAATTTGATACCCATGATGTGACATGCTAATTTAAAAAGAAACGTTGTTTCACGTGATCAAGTCGTAGATTTTAGAACGTGTGGATCAAATTTGACGGACAACGTGAGATTGGCTGCGTTTCTGGGGACAGTTCGAAAGTCAAATGAATGAATCCGGTGCCCCTCAAGTCACGAAGTTTTCTCTTTTGAAATAATAAGTGGATTTGGAGGTGCGAAATCTCATCGATGGTTTTTTTTGGGACTCATTTTCTGGTTTCTTTAACCGTGCAAACAAAGAAATTGCGGTGCACACTGCGGTAACCATTTCTGTAAACGTTTGATTTCGTTCTTCATTCCATATAATTTTTTTAAAACCACATCGCCTTGTATCCTTCAATGAAGTGAACTATAACTGAAAAAACACTGGTGACGTTTGCTTGAACGTTGGAAACAAAGAACTTGCGGTGCACACTGCGCTAAACATTTCTGAAAACGGCTTTTGATTGTTCTTCACAAAGCCTTGTTTCCTCAGATGAAGTGAACTGTAACTGGGAAAACAATGGTTACTAAAGTTCATACCAAGTCACTGTAGAAAACACTCGAAAAAATTGTTTGTGTAGCTTCTTTGATAGCGAAAGAATATAACCAGTTTTCCCGGAAAATCCGCCGCATAAGTTGGGTTGAGGAACCGAACATCCCTCTTGCTGTAAATATTATTAGACGTTTTGGTGAGTAGTATTGCTGAGTATTTTGACGAGCTCCGCAGGGCACGTAAAAATATAAACAAATTATATAGAGTAATTCTAAATATGCCTGCACGTGTCTTGGCTCATCGATTAATACAGAACTAATAGGCTTAATCCGGACAACACCCTTTGCACTGGTGTCAATTATTGTTTGCGGAGGTCTCAAAACAATTTCCTGTTTATATAATTGAAAATTAATGCATCATTACCTTTTGCTGTAATGAAACAGCAAAATGCCATAGAAGTTGCATTGCGCATAGAAATGTTATTTATTATGGTATGGGAAGAACAGGTCGGATGCTGTACGCAAAAATTTACAATACCATATGATCGATACGTGGCAAATTTCGGGCTAGGCTTAAGTGATTCAGAAGGTCACGCTCGACAACGTCCACGTTCGTTTCCCTTTTGAGCGCGTACGCAGCCACATAGTAAAAGACATTCATGGAAAGTGCACCGACGCTGAAATGTATAGAATGTTGTCTGTTGTTGATGAGAACGTCCTTTGTCTTTAATTTTTTTTTAAGTCAAGTGAAAACAAAGAACATAGAAGACATTGCACGTGTCAAATCTGCAGTCTCTCCCAATGGAGGTAAAAGTTCATGCTTAATAACCACATGACAAAGAACGATGAAAGTGCCTCCGTGTTGTTTTTAATGGCTTTGAGAGAATTTTTATGAAACTTAATATGTATTTCATGGGTCATTGATTTATCGATAAATTTAAAAACAATGTTTGTGTAGAACTTACGACAGATTCGTGTAGAACTGAGAGGTCGCACATGACTGAAACCCTGAAACTGCACTTAACACACGAAAACTGATCAAGTAAGTACTTTATAGGCAACAAGATGTTAAACAGTTACGGTCAGTTAGTAAATATTTTTTCAAAATATGTGAATTGAGTGAATCGTTCTGAGAATAATTTAGTCCTGCTAACTTCGAATCTACAGATACTTACTGATATACAAAATAACTACTTCACTCATACATAAAGGGACGATTGTCTGAATGTGGAATAGGAACAATTTTACCACATCATCGGGATCGGGATTGGTTGGTATAAACCGCCGGGTTTACGGGATTGTGGAAAATTTTTGTCGGGATCGCGGGATTGAAGAATCCTATTGGGACCCTCGTTAGACTGTGGCTCCAAACTACTAACATTCAACGGCGATTAGCGACTTTTGATCGATTATTTTTATGTTTGCATTATTAGCTTGATTTTCAACTTCTTTAAAATGATTGAATCTCGATCGAAAATCGTTCGATTGTAAATGGTGGAACTTGGCTCATGAGTGTAGTGAATGTAGCCGGAAAACTACATCCAGTCACTTTTAAGTTTTCCTACTCTACTTTTTGTTTCCACAACATTGGTTTCCTTAAGTTGCAAATACATATATCATGGAAAACGAAGCTAACGGTTTGACAGACTCCTTCGTGGCCAGACTCACTACAGACCGTACCTTACGCTTGGAACTAATTTCTCGTAATCAAAATGGCTTACGCCATGACCAAGGCACAGGGATGGGGGCAGAGATAAGAAACATTGAATACAGTATAGCCTTAAAAATAAAGAGAGGGGAACTGATGGTGCCTGTCTGAGACTACGTGGCCGGCCGACTAGGGGAAGGAGGGCGTTGTAAGAGCAATTCACCAAAATAGAAGCTGAGATCACAGCTTTTATTTACTGCGACACAAACACTGGAGCTATGAGGCCGAATGATCTAGAAACTTTGATCGCAGAGGCTTAGTCAAAAATTGATTCGGAGAATTACAAAATAAACTCTCGAAGATCGTTGTTGTTTCCCGGTTGCGACTGCCCCCTGTAGGTACTTTGCGATATCTTTACAAAAAAAAAATTTTGTCAGTTTTTATTTAAATAAAACGAAAACATCTCATAGATTTATAAGGCATCAAAACGAGCATTCCAAGGGAGTAAAATGATTTTAAATCGCCCGCTCGCAGAGTTTGCCATATAATAAACATTTTTGCAAATTATCTTATTTTGTTTCGTTTCTTTAGATTGTCGGGTCAAACAACACTGCTATCGATTCGTCTGCAGCTGGTTTCCTTTCGACCGAAGTCTTCCCAACGAACACTCAAGCTTCAACTTTGTTTGCATTGTCTACCCATAAGACCTTGGAATGTTGAGTCGTTAGAGTCCACGAACAACAGTAATCTTGCATTGGAGCAAGGAGAAGCCAGAGCAAAGGTTCAAATGAACAAGAGAATGCGGGAAAGAGAACAGCGTGACTTGGAGCGGGAACAACTTCAAAGGAACCAGGACAGAGATTGGAATGAAAAGAAATAGAGAAATGATAGAAAGAGAGAGAAAAGAGGAAGAAGTTCTAGTGGATGGAGAGAATGGCAAGAGGCAAAAGAATAATGCAATAAGAGGAGGGATTTACCAGGTACAAGAAACCTTGTTTTATACAATATTCCTATTGTTTTAGAAATTTTTGTACAAATGTAGTTAACATACATTTTCCCGCAAGATACTGGTCTCTGTAAACACCTAAAAATTTAATCGAAGAATTAGATCTTCCGCTCTGTAATACCCGCAAAAACATCCGCAAGGCATTCCCACTTAAAATGTGAATGGCTAATTAATCGTGGCGTCAACATGAACCGAACTCAATCCCCTGCAAGAAAAACCGAGTGGGTTTTTCAATTCTTTTTCAAAATTATTCGTAGCCCACTCTCCACATTGCTTGTTTACCTAGATTTAGCAGATGTAACTCCAAGTTTGTATGTATATGGCTCAGGCACAAACACTTTTCGCCTTTTTTGTTTTATTTCTTAAAAGATTCATCGTCTCTTTACTTTGATAAAGCAAACAAAGCTTACTGAATTGCTCAGTCCTTGGGTATTTATAATTAATTTTAACAGCCAAATATTAATTTATCGTAGACATAGATTCCATTTTTAGAGACCGTCTCCTAAAGAGAGTGTATTTGTAAATTGTCTCGCATACAGAAAGCGCTTTCGGTTTTTCTTCCGTTTTCTCTCTAGTCATAATCAAGAGGATTTTATCTCACCACATCATCTTCATTTTTGGTGTTAAATCTACAAAATTGTATCTGCTTTCATGTGAGTGGCTGTGAGAAGACGAGTGGCTGTGAGGCGAGGCGTCATGGCTGACGGTCACTCATTTCGACTCTCCGGTTTTCTTTGTTTTATTCTCAGTTTAATTCTTCTATATCGCGGAAAAACGACTGATCAGGGCCAATCTCAAATGTTCCCGCGTTTAGCTGACGATTTCTTCTTGGTTCTACAAGATGATTTTGTAGTTTCAATGAACTTAAATATCTTCACAGCGTCCTGGACTAGGCGACATATTGTTTTGCCAATCCTTCGAAGAGGTTTTTCTTCGTCAAGAATCAGTTATTATCCTAACTCTGTTGCAAGTTACCAAACTATTCTTCTCCAGTTGAGCGGCGACGTAAACCCAAATCCTGGTCCAAATGGAGCCGAGCGGCACAATTTTACGGAACAGCAAAAGTCCTCTCGTCTTCTAACCTTTTATGCTAATGCACGAAGCATCGTCAACAAATCAAGCAAATTGGATTTAGCCATTGCCGCTCTGGGCTATGATATAATTGTTTTAACTGAAACTCATCTGGACAGCTCCATCCCTGACGGTGAAATCTTTCCTAGTAACTACTCGGTATTTAGGCGGGACCGAAAGCTCAATGGACGTCATGGAGGCGGGGTATTGATTGCTACGCGAGAACACATCAAAGCGGTTCCCCGTGATACTACACAGAACGATTCAGAGTTCATCTTCGTCGATCTTCTTTTCTCATACAATCGCAAAGTCACCTTGGGAGTTTTCTATCGTCCTCCCAATAACGATCCTAAGCCTTTAGAGGACTTACAAGCTGTTTTGCAAGAGTTTTCGACGAACGAGTTGATTCTTGTTGGCGATTTCAATCTTCCGGAGATTGATTGGTTGAATAACAGATTCTTGCGTCAATCTGATATTTACACACTCATGATGGACATCGTCCAAGACAATTTTTTGACACAGTTGATAAATGAACCTACCAGAGACTCGAACATCCTAGACTTAGTTCTCACTACTTCGCCCGACCTCGTAAACCATTTGGTTGTTGGAGAACCCTTTTCAGATCACAATTCTATCTCCTTCTCGTTATCTGGTATACCTTACGTCCAGCGTAAATCACAGAAGTTGTTGTATTGCTATGGTAAAGCCGACTGGGATCACTTAAGATCGCTGTTATCTTATATTCCATGGCATTGCGCCTTCTTCGACAGCGATATTAATCATAATTGGGCTTGCTGGAAAGACTTGTTATTTACAGCAGTGGATGAGTGCATTCCCAAACGCAAGAATAAAAAGAGATCCAGTGCCCCCTGGATTACACAGGAACTTATTGTTTTGTGCAAAAAGAAGAAATTATTGTATAATAGAGCTCGCAGAAAAAACAATTCAACTATTTGGGAAAAATATCGGCAACTCAACAATTCTGTTAAGAGACTTTGTAACACAGCTAGATGGTCGTATATAGAGAAACTTGCACTTGATCTACAGGAAAATGAAAACCCGAAACCTTTCTGGAATTTTGTTAAGTCCAAGAGAAGAGGCACTAATAATCTCATCTCTATAAGCGTCGATGGATGTGCTCTGACTGACGACTTCAGTATTGCTCAGAGTATGAACTCATATTTCTCTTCGGTGTTTACTACCGAAGATTATGCAAATTTTCCCACTCAAGACTGCACTGTTGACAAGAAACTTGCGAAAATTGATTGTTCTGTCAATGAGGTCAAACGCCATCTTCTGAAACTCAAGCCCAACAAGTCTCCTGGGCCTGACCATATCGCGCCGTGCATTTTTAAGTCGTGTGCTTCGGAATTAGCACCTTCGTTAACGTATATGATAAACAAATCGTTGTCTCTTGGCCTTTTGCCTGAGGAATGGAAACATGCCGACATTACTCCTCTACATAAGAAGGGTTCCAAATCTTCGAGAGAAAATTACCGCCCAATTTCCCTTACTTCAATTGCTTGTAAGATCTGTGAAAAAATTGTTTTTGATAGGATGATTAAGTTCTGGCGCGAAATCGACTTTATCAATAGCAACCAATTTGGCTTTTTACGAGGAAGATCTACTACAACTCAAATGTTATCAACGTTTAATGACTGGGCGAAATCCCGTAATTCATCCACTCCTACCGATGTTGTTTTTCTGGATCTTGCCAAAGCCTTTGACAGCGTTCCTCATGAGCGACTGCTTTTAAAATTGAAATGTAGCGGCATCGACGAATGTTTACTCAACTGGCTGAGACATTTTTTGGTGGGGCGCAAACAACGTGTAGTCGTTAGGGGATCTTATTCTGATTGGTCGTGCGTTACCTCCGGAACTCCACAGGGAACCATTCTCGGGCCCCTATTGTTTTTATTGTATATTAATGACATATCTGAATTCCTATCATCTACAGTAAAACTATATGCAGACGACACGAAGATCTACAGAGAGATAATTGACCCTATAAAAGATAGTCAGCTTCTTCAGGATGATCTTAATAATCTTAGTGCATGGGCTCGTAAGTGGCAGCTACGTTTCAACGCAGACAAATGCGAATCTATGCGAATTACGCATTTACGCGATAAGTCGGTAACTAATTATTTCTTAGAAAAGCCCCTGAAAGATGTGACTAATTTTAAAGATCTCGGTGTCACACTAACTAGAGATCTTTCATGGGGCCATCACATAAGTATCACTGTCAATAAAGCGAACAAAGTTTTAGGTTCCATTAAACGCTCAGTAGGCACCGCTAACACAAATGTTTTTTCTATGCTGTACATGTCTCTGGTACGGCCAATCTTGGAATATGCGGTACCTGTTTGGTGTCCTTACCTTGTTAAGGACATCCATGCCCTTGAAAATGTACAGCGAAGAGCCTCAAGACTCGCTTTAAATCAACGCAAAGGAGAAATGTCCTATGAAGACCGATGCAAACTGCTAAAATGGCCCACTCTCTCTGACCGTAGAACTTACTTATCTTTAGTCGAATGTTATAAGATAGTTTTTGGTTTTTATCATTTAAATTTTGAAGACTTCTTTGATATTGCCACGATTCGGTCTACGAGAGCAAATCATCAATACAAACTCTATATTAAACCAGCTAGACTTAATTGTTACAAAAATTCTTTTTTTATTAGGATTGTCAAATTATGGAACGAGTTACCGGGTGATATAGTGGAAGCTGACAGCTTTCAGCATTTTAAATCTAAACTTAAATCGTACTTAAATATTTGATTGTAATGATTTTGATTTATATTTTGTCTTTTCTTTTAAGGGAGTTTTT